>NC_092240.1:27090042-27290042 GCF_036320965.1 Panulirus ornatus
TGGAAGCCTGGAAGCCTGGTACAAATTTCGATTTTTACTGTTTGGAATATACCTCTCCTAGTTCTAGAAATTTTGTATCTTTCTTCGACTATCAAAACTCCTGCCACAATATCGTGACATCCTCTCACCTGCATCTCAGTGTTCACCATAGGGAATGGTTGAACCCTCCTAGACGGATGGTGGGGAGACTGAAGCCCTCACGTTCTCCATTCTCAAGAACCTACAGCAGATTATCACCCACCACACCCATACTCCTGACCGTTGTGACTTCTCTATCTAGCTTCCTCTCTGGCCGATCATTCTCCGTGGTTGACGATGGATCAGCCTCTTCCCCTTTCTCCATCAATGGCGGTATCCTTCAAGGTTCTTTCCTGTTACCTACACTTTTATCTCCATTTTCTCAACGATTTCTTTTCTTCTGCAAATAACCAAATGCATTCATACACTAACGAATAAGCATTAGATTCCTCCACATCCTTCAATTCTGCTCCTTCTCTCACTCGACCTGCATCTCCTCTCAACACAACTTCCTATATAAACGCAGACTTGAACAGATATCTCAGTGGAGTTGACGAAATGTAGTTCAGTTTAATGCCTCCAAAATCAGTTACCTACCCACATCTCTATCGAAAATTCCACACTACTTTCCTCTCATCTTTGACGATTTTGTAATTCCATCTCTTGACTCAATGGTATTTTACTGTAAAATCCACACTATCTTAGAAACCACACATGACGGAAATAGCTGAGTCTACCTCTAAGAAACTGGGAGTCCTATCTATATGTCGAAATTTCTTTACTTCTGAACAGTTGTTCCGTGTATATAAAGGACTAAGCCTTCTTTGCACGGAGTACTGCTCTCACATCTGGAGCGATTCTAGCTCTGCATCCTTTCTTGATAGAGTTGAGTCGAAAACGGTCAGACTTATCAACTCTCCCAGGCTAACTTCCAAACTTGACTCTCTTACCCTACGCCACAACGTCCGTTCACTCTCCCTCTTTTATAGGTATCACTTTGGTTTTTGCTCCCGAGAGCTGGCTGCTTGTGTGCCCCCACCACTAGCTAGACCACGCAATACTCGGCAAGCTGCTTCGTCACATGATTACTGTGTGGCCGTTGGCAATTCAAGGGTGGGCCGTTTTGAAAACTCTTTCTTTCCCTACACGTCATGTCTTTCCCGATAAATATGACCAGGTACATTTTAAAGTTTTTCACTTCCCTTGTCTCATCTTGCTCCCTTTCATCAACCTCTATATATATATATATATCAATTAAGGCCCGGCCTTGATGTGGACATTTGTCCGTGACTGGAGCCTTCACCGTAAAAGAAAAAAAAAAAAATGCTCTGTGTGCCATATGTTGTCGAGAGTGGAAGAAAAATTCATGAACCACTGTCAGACCTGTAATCTCGAGAGTGAGGCTTCAGGGAAATTAAGTTCCTCACTCTTAACACCGCAGGGTAAACGTTTACAAATACGTTGAAGAACGTTTCTAAACCAGCAAAACTGAGTGAGCCAGATTCAGGTTTATCCTGTACCGTTGGGTTTAAGTTTTATTCACAAACACACTAAATATATAATTAGGTTTAAGAGGACTACAATGCACGTAAATTAAGTTTTAATTCATGAACTCATAAATTCAAACGCGATAATTAAAGGTAGTTAGAGTTTTGTTGTGATTCAGTGCGGAACATGGGTGCGTACATCATACGGACAGAGGAGTGGAGGATAATACAGACGCACCACGCGCCATTTTGATCCTGCTACCGTATATGAACAGCTAAATCTGAGAGACGAGGAGGATGACATAGTCGACCCTACAGCTGGGCTCTCACGGCCACCACCTCCTCGTGAACCTTTGCATGGAAATGCAACACGTGCCCGGTAGCCAGAGAGACATACAGACAAAGAGGCAGACAGAGACGAACCTTTCATCACAGACAAAGAGGCAAACAAAGGCAAACATTTTAACACAGACAAAGAGGCAGACACAGACGAACCTTTTACCACAGACAAAGAGGCAGACACATAAGACTTTTACCATAGACAAAAAGGCATACAAAGGCAAACATTTTAATACAGACAAAGTTAGAAAAGACAAGACTTTACCACAGACAAAGAGGCAGACACAGACAAACCTTTTACCACAGACAAAGAGGCAGACACAGACAAACCTTTTACCACAGAGAAAGAGGCAGACACAGACGAGCCTTTTACAATAACCTCTAACCTCTCCCCATCAAAGAAACGATGAAAGTGAAATATAACAGGAAATTTTCGTTCCCTGGAAGAGGTATTTCTTCACAAAATTCTTTATTGCAACACGATCTGGTTGTAAGAGTGTATGTCCATGTTCGGCTCGCCAGCGTCCGTGTCCGGCACCCCGGTATCCGTATCCAGCTCATCAGCGTCTGTATCCGGCTCACCAACGGCCAGTACGACTTATACACCACCGGAGCGGAAATTCCAGAGACAGTTCCTCTCGGACGCAACTTTAATCAAAGTTTCATCGAAGCCTTTGGAAATGTCATGTATCTTAAGAAGCGAAGGAACGAGTTTCAAGCAGTTGTCTGGCTCATGTTAGTATCAGTGAGGCGTGCAGCAGGGAGGTAGGGATGGAGGGGGGTGAGGGAGAGTTAGGCCAGGGGCGGGAGAGAGACGGTAGAAGGGAAAGGAACTGAGGAAATTGAAAAAGAGGAGGGACCGCGCTGGCAACTCACGAGATGATGGGCCGTCTCTCGAAACACAAGAGATGATAGACCGGTCCTCGCAACATACACAGATGATGGATCGACTCTCGCAACACAGATGATGGACCGGTCCTCGCAACACACAGAGATGATGGACCGGTCCTCGCAACACAGAGATGATGGGTCGGCTCTCGCAACACAGAGATGATGGACCGGTCCTCGCAACACGCAGATGATGTAACGACATTCGTAACACAGATGATCGGCCGGCTTTCACAACAAACAGATATTGGAAGGGCTTTTGCAACACACAGACGATGGACCGGTCCTCGCCACACACATGATAGGACAGTCTTCGCAACACACAGAGGGCGGAACGGCACACGCAATACACAGACGTTGGACCGGCTCCTGCAACACACAAACGATGGCCCGGTACATAAAAACATGGACAGTAGAACGCTACGTGCAACAGAAAGTTACTGGACCAGCATCTGCAACAGAGATATATAGAATAGACCGGTGCTCAAAACACACAACTACAGAATGGACACACAGATATAAGACAGCTATATAAACTGGCACATGCAACACAGTGCTGTAAAATGCACCAGCACTCGCAACACAAAGCTAGAGAATGGACCGGCATATACAGCACAAAGGTCCGGCCAATCAGGGAGTCATTGTAAAAATTATAACAAAACAAAGACGAAGACATTGTTGGAACGGGTGGTTGAATTTGGAAAAGAATAACATCAATCTTCAGAAACTAAGAAAAACATTAGAACAAGTGACTTCTCTGACAGACATAAGAGAGAGAAAATGGAAGATAAAGAAGTCAGAAACAAGCCCATGATAAGTAATTAAGCATACACACACGGGACTAATAAGTGATCCAGATCCCATTACTTGACTTAGCTACCTTCTCAAAGCCCCTTGATCAGATCCAGTGTGACGAAGGTTTCTGCACGCATCATAGTTTCGTCGTGACGTAAGAGACAACTACCAAGGAAAAACAACAACTTGGCCTTTATTCTAACGTAGATTTTTTTTTTTTTCCGCTCGACTTGGGAGAGAAGTTTACGACCTAGCGCTTTAATGGTTTAGGCAAAAGCTCGAGAAGCAATATATTCATTCACTGGCTCGAGAAATCGCCCCCCCCCCCCTCCCTTCCACGGTCGTTTGAGAGAGAGATCTATTTTGTTACTTGGGAGACGCGTCGCTCAGCGAAGACACCATCTCAGGCTAGTTCAGGAGGCGTGTGTAGTCCCACGATTTGATTTCAGTATATCATAACGTCGGCCTATTTCCAGGCCCTCTCTGGCTCTCTCGAACTTTCAAAAGAACAGTCTCTCACAAACCAGTCTGCCTCGCGAAGGGGAGACACGAAAAAGACACCTTGACAAAAAAAAATACGAACGCTACAAAATCACATCAGCTCTAATGCCACGGGGACACATCGGGCGGCGTCTCCTTAAATTTATTGTCATATAAAGTCACTTTCTGGGCCGCAGTGTCGGAAGGTTTCCTCTCATGGATTATGAAGCCTCGGAAACTGCTTCGCATCAGCATGCAAACCAGCGAAGGGTTTATCTCCCCAAGCGTTGGTTGCTGCCTGCCGATAGATAAGGTCCGCGAGAAATATGTTACGTGCTTATTGGATCTTAAGTCGCAAACAAATCTTGGAGAATAATCCGTTGCTGTTGTATTCGCTGCTTCTGTGAGTCATTCGTTCCGATACTGCTTCGCTCAGAGTCACATGAAGCAAACGTTCCACCGAGACGAGCTTGGGTGGCTGAGTTGCCCGTATGTCGCTGCCGCCGCATCTGGCCCAAGGCTCAGCTGTTGTTGTACAGTGCACACCTGACACTACGCCGGGTCGCCATACGGTCACGCGACTCGTTAACATAGCAGCAACTTGCTTACGCCTTCAATCTGCGTAGAAAAATACAACAAAGTTCCGTAGAAACGCACAACGTATATCAGTAAATGACGAATGGAGAAACTATAGTTACCAAACCATCATGCTAGGGTCAGTAGGTGAAAACTAGTACGCTCGCTAAAGGAACAGCAGAAAACAGACGGGGTAAAGGAGGACTAGAAGAAGAGAAGAGAATGAGTGAACAGGGATACAGAGAATGATCGGAGGTACAGTGAAATACAGACATACAGAATACATAAACCTAAATAGATACAAGAGATGAGACAACACCACAATCTATTAATGTAATAAAGAACAGGGAGACAAGATGGAACACGGCTCCTACCTACCCTCCAGCTCCCATCTCCTTCACCTCATCCTTCCCTCCCGAGCGCACCCCTCTCGCAGTAACGCCCTCCATACTATTTTTATGCAACCTTACGATCACTTTCACAGGTCTCCTGTAGGAGCGAAGGAATAATGGACTCCTTTGGGTCGAGAAGTATCCCGACGAGACTTTACTCCTTTTGTCCAATTACGATAACAGTCTCGCTTAAGGTAACCACCCCTCGCTGTGTAACCATTAACAGGTAACGCCCAGCCTCTATATATATATATATATATATATATATATATATATATATATATATATATATATATATATATATATAAGGATCTCTTTCCAAGAAATCCAGCAGCTCCAAAGTTGCGCAACTTCCAGTAGCAGGGTAATGATGGACTCCTTTGGAGTGGGAAGTTCTTTGGCGAGACTTCACCCCCAAAGTAATACAGCCTCGTCAAAGGTGACTTTTCAACTTGCCGTGTAACCTCTTGTTGGCGGACCCCAGCAACCCCCCCCCCCCCCTCTCTCTCTCTCTCTCTCTCTCTCTCTCTCTCTCCCCCTGGTTTGGGTACCAGTTATGAAGATGGCAAACCATTATTTCTTTTTTTTTTTGTCATTTCTTTGGATAGCGGTATCAAGTATCTTTTCAGCAGAAGGTGTGTTAAGGGACATGGTAAACATTTTGTTGACACCGACTGCAACTAGTAATGTGCGGGATGGGGATCCGTCGTTGTCTGGAGGTATCCAAGTTGTGTTGTGTGATGTTTGTGTCTAGTGTAATGGCAGCGTGACTGGTCGAAAGCCAAGCTGTGTGCATGACAGTGGTAAACTTTGTTGTGGGTCTATCTTTTTTTCTAAGGAGGTTGATACTGATGATAGCAGCGATATAGGACGATAAAAGGAGGGGCAAACTCAGATATCTGGATGGTTTCGGAATGGTTACTATGTTGTCAAGTGATATTGGATTCTGTTGCGTGACCATGTCTGTGGAGAAAGATTACTGCCCATGTGTCCCCTGCGCGTCGTAGAAGGCGACTATGAGGAGCAGGAGTGGATGGTGGGGAATCCTCCCCTCCTGTATTACTTTCCAAAAGAAGGAACAGAGCAAGGAGCCACATGAGGAATTATCCTCTAATGCTCTGTCATCTGTTCTTAACGCTACCTCGCTCATGTGGTAAATGTCGAGCATGGATGGATGGATATATATGAGGTATCCCTTATATCATTAAATTCCAAGATTAGCGTAGATAAAGGATTCACTGCGACACAAGGATCCAACGAAAATCAATTCGCCTTCGCCTTTATCAAGGAGAACATACGCGTTGTTACTGCGCCGAAGAAGACGTCACACAACGTTCCTCGCCAGCAAGGATAAGCATATACGATAACCAGGGGTTATATAGCCCTCCTGAGATGGCACTCACGTCGCGTTCATCTGCCACCAAGATCGAGATTACACAACCGTGGGGAGACTGTGCCACTATGATCCACCGTATCGTCTACCTGGCCACTACAGCGCGCTGATCACATACCAAACGTGGCATCATAACCTGCATCATTAAGATCAAACGTGAATCATGTGCCAGGGGGTTCATCCCTCCTCCAGACCCAATATCAAACATATGCTGGAATTATTATCCTAATGAGACGTTCATCAACGTATCCCTAGCATTATTGAGTCACTGAAACTCAGTTTTAGACGAACGTGTGATGTTCAGAGGAGAGAAAAGGTCCGTGATTGCCAGCCAACCTAACCCAACATAGCTCCCACGTGGGTCACCGGCCCACTAATACCCACCAAAACATACATGCAGGAGAATACAGCTGCAGCAGCAGCAGCAGCAGCAGCGGCAGCAGCAGCACGATGCAGTATAATGCATTTTCCAGACCACAAGTTTTGCTTCTGGATGAAGAAGTTTACAAGTTGCAGCCGTCTTTGTAGAGCCCTCCTCACCTGGGTCCTGGGCGAGGGGGCAGCTGGGTGAGGAGGAGGAGGAGGAGGAGGAGGAGGAGGAGGAGGAGGAGGAGGAGGAGGAGGAGGAGGAAGGGGAGGAGGAGGCGTCACAAGAAAATGGGAAGGATCGCGAATTGCGAAGTTGTATTGAAATGTTTCCCTGAGAGCATGTCAGGGGAAGGAGTGTGTGTGTGTGTGTGTGTGTGTGTGTGTGTGTGTGTGTGTGTGTGTGTGTGTAGAGAAGCTGGCGTCTATGTGACGTGCTGGGATGAGAGACGTGTAGCAACCGTCTGTTCTTGTGTCTGTTGAAAGGAGCGAGAGACGCGTGTAATGTGGTTGTAGACGGGTCATTACGTAGCGTGTTCAGAGCGCGGGACGTGTCTGTTCTTCAAGCGTTCGTGTGGAGGTAGCGGGTGTGTTCTTTGACCTGTAGCGCTTCCCGAATGGGGCCTTGTGGTGACTGATGGGACGAGGGAGGTGTGTGTGCATTCCTTGGTTGTAGAAGGCTCTATCTATGGTGTGTTAGGGCGAGGGACGTGGATACTGGCAGAGTCATGGACGCGGGGAGTGTTGGGGTAAAGGCCGTGGGGATTCCTTGAGCATGTTCACGTGCCTACAGTAGACTGGTCCCTCGAGAGGCGGGACTCCAGGGAGCCAAGATATGAACGCTGGACGTAAGGAGCTCTGGCTCTTCGTGGAAGAGAATGTTGAGGCTAATGTCACCAGATGAACTGCAAGAAACTGGCCCTAGAGCTGGTGGTATCATTTTGATGAAAACATAAATCATTTCATACTCACAAATTTGCCTCATTGGCACACACTCCACCTGCCAGGTATAGTGTACCGAAACCAGCGCCAACCATCCACCCCCACGCGCTACACACTACCTGATTTACCTTCATCACTTCACGTGCCCTGGCTCAGCCAACTGATAGCAAAGCGCCCCCCATATACCACATCAGTCTAATTCATTCTTGCCCATGTTCGCCTTTCAACCTACAGAATATTACGGTCTCGTTACCCCAAGTCCTCTTTACTCCATCATTTCTGTCTCCACGGTGGCACAAGAACACTAACTAGAACACGTAATGAAGAACAGCAATACTGTCTCCACGGTGGTACAAGAACACTTACTAGAACACGTATTGAAGAACAGCCATACAAATGGAAGCCAACATGGAGTTACATGCCTAAAAAGTATACAAACACAATTATCATTTCATTAGAAACTTCACAAGAAACTTTAGTGTGAAGAAAGGGAAAGGGAATGAACATTTTTGTTTTGCTTACGGTAAATGTAAGGGAAGCTGGGAAATTGGATCAGAGTTTTCATCTAACACAAGATTCAAAGTAACAGCTAATTAATCATAAATGCAAGTTAACCATAACAGCAATTTAACAATAACAGCAAGTTAGCCATAACAGCAAGTTACCCACGACAGCAAGTTAACCATAACAAGTTAACCATAACAAATTAACCATAACAGCAAATCAACTATAACAAGTTAATCATAAGAGCAAGTAAACCATAACAACAAGTAAACCATAACAGCAAGTTAACCATAACAAGTTACCCACAACGGCAAGTTAACCATAACAGCAAGTTAACCACAATAAGTTAATCATAACAGCAAGTCACTCATAACAAATTAACCATAACAAGTTAACCATAAGAGCAAGTTAACCATAAGAGCAAGCTAATCTTAACAGCAAGTTAACCATAAGAAGTTAACCATAACAGCAGGTTACCCATATCAAGTTAACCATAAGAGCAAGTTAACCATAAGAGCAAGTTAACCATAACAACAAGTTGATCATATCAAGTTAACTATAACAAGTTATCCATAACAGCAAGTTTACCATAACAGTAAGTTAACCATAACAGCAAGTTGCCCACAAAAGCAAGTTTACCATAACAACAAGTTAACCATAACAGCAAGTTAACTATAACAACATGTTACCCACAACAGCAAGATAACCATAACAAGTTAACCATAACAGCAAGTTAACCATAACAGTAAGTTAAGCATATCAAGTTAACCATAACAAGTTAACCATAACAGCAAGTTAACCATAACAAGTTAACCATAACAGCAAGTTAACCATGCCTGATCTTTCACCAAGTGCCCCTCAGACGACAGGATCACACTCAGTTTTCTGTGGTAATGTTATGACACAATGAGAGAAAATAACAGGAAGTAAAGTCACGCCCCTTGTTGTTAATACTAACATGATGATAAGATCGATATGCGGTTAAACTGAGATGATAAGAGAGATAACAATATATATATATATATATATATATATATATATATATATATATATATATATATATATATATATATATATATATATATATATTTTCCCTGGGGATAGGGGAGAAAGAATACTTCCCACGTATTCCCTGCGTGTCGTAGAAGGCGACTAAAAGGGAAGGGAGCGGGGGGCTGTAAATCCTCCCCTCTCAGTTTTTTTTTCTAATTTTCCAAAAGAAGGAACAGAGAGGGGGGCCAGGTGAGGATGTTCCCTCAAAGGTCCAGTCTTCTGTTCTTAACGCTACCTTGCTAACACGGGAAATGGCGAATAGTATAAAAAAAAGAAAAAAAATATATATACACATAAATATATATATAAATATATATATATATATATATATATATATATATATATATATATATATATATATATATATATATATATATTTTTTTTTTTTTTTTTTTTTTTTTTTGCTTTGTCGCTGTCTCCCGCGTTTGCGAGGTAGCGCAAGGAAACAGACGAAAGAAATGGCCCAACCCATCCCCATACACATGTATATACATACGTCCACACACGCAAATATACATACCTACACAGCTTTCCATGGTTTACCCCAGACGCTTCACATGCCTTGATTCAATCCACTGACAGCACGTCAACCCCGGTATACCACATCGCTCCAATTCACTCTATTCCTTGCCCTCCTTTCACCCTCCTGCATGTTCAGGCCCCGATCACACAAAATCTTTTTCACTCCATCTTTCCACCTCCAATTTGGTCTCCCTCTTCTCCTCGTTCCCTCCACCTCCGACACATATATCCTCTTGGTCAATCTTTCCTCACTCATTCTCTCCATGTGACCAAACCATTTCAAAACACCCTCTTCTGCTCTCTCAACCACGCTCTTTTTATTTCCACACATCTCTTACCCTTACGTTACTTACTCGATCAAACCACCTCACACCACACATTGTCCTCAAACATCTCATTTCCAGCACATCCATCCTCCTGCGCACAACTCTATCCATAGTCCACGCCTTGCAACCATACAACATTGTTGGAACCACTATTCCCTCAAACATACCCATTTTTGCTTTCCGAGATAATGTTCTCGACTTCCACACATTCTTCAAGGCTCCCAGAATTTTCGCCCCCTCCCCCATCCTATGATCCACTTCCGCTTCCATGTTTCCATCCGCTGCCAGATCCACTCCCAGATATCTAAAACACTTCACTTCCTCCAGTTTTTCTCCATTCAAACTCACCTCCCAATTGACTTGACCCTCAACCCTACTGTACCTAATAACCTTGCTCTTATTCACATTTACTCTTAACTTTCTTCTTTCACACACTTTACCAAACTCAGTCACCAGCTTCTGCAGTTTCTCACATGAATCAGCCACCAGCGCTGTATCATCAGCGAACAACAACTGACTCACTTCCCAAGCTCTCTCATCCCCAACAGCCTTCATACTTGCCCCTCTTTCCAAAACTCTTGCATTCACCTCCCTAACAACTCCATCCATAAACAAATTAAACAACCATGGAGACATCACACACCCCTGCCGCAAACCTACATTCACTGAGAACCAATCACTTTCTTCTCTTCCTACACGTACACATGCCTTACATCCTCGATAAAAACTTTTCACTGCTTCTAACAACTTGCCTCCCACACCATATATTCTTAATACCTTCCACAGAGCATCTATATATATATATATATATATATATATATATATATATATATATATATATATATATATATATATATATATATATATATATATATATATATATATATATATATATATATATATATATATATATATATATATATACACAATGTGCGAATGAGGAGAAGTAAATCTTACAGGATATTTGGAAGAAGAACTCGGGGTAAACAGACCTTTCAAACATTACGTCACTGTGCAGAGGACGAGAAGGGAGAGTGACAGAAAGGAAAACCAATTTGTCAAAGATTCAGAAATTATTATAAAAAAAAACTAGAATGCAAAAAGTCAATTTATAACGCTATCGAGCCAAGTTATGGGTGGTATGATAATGAGAACATACATCATAAGAGGCAGAAAGTTATTGAGAAAATTCTTTTTGATATATATAAAAGTAGTAAAACTGAATACTGACGTGTCGATTTTAGCTAAATGAACGGAAATACTCTAATGAGTGAGAATTCGTAAATGCTTCATGAGCAAGTTTGGGAGGATATGAAACGTGTGAAGGAAAATGAGAGGCTGGAAGACCTCCAAGGATATGGACAGGAGAGAAAGACTTAAGTGAAAGATACGTGACAGTCTAATACGAAAACTGACCTCAAGATCTCTCTCTCTCACGGGTTAAGAAGCAGAACTATCCACGTCCACAACAATACCAAGGAAGTTAAAGATAGCGGTCATGAATATACGAGCCGCCGGCAAGAACGGCGGAGGGACTGATCAGTATACTACAAGGAGGAATAGGAAACATGCATGGAACACCACACATATCAAGTCTGTCCACACCTTAGTTACCTCCCTCCATCATTCCTCTCGTAAGGTCCTTCTCTTTCTCATCCAACGTATTCCTTTGATGATATATTTCCTATGTTTTCTATACGCATTGACCATTCATATATTTTTTCATCTCTACATGCTCGAGAATCGAACCCGGGCCACCGACAACGGTAGCCCCTGGGCTACAGATGAATTGGAAGTTGTCTTTCCCAAGTTGCCCACCCACCGTGCCAGCCAAGGTAAAACCGATATGTCCATGAGTCCATTTGCAGTGTCTTTGGGACTAGAGTGTGAGCGGCCTGTCTCACCCCAGTTGGCCCACAGTGTGAAGGTACGATCTTAGAAGTACATTGTCTGCCTACCTTTCTCGGTGGCCCGGGTTCGATATATATACAAGCGTATATATGTATGTTTAATTATGTGTATGTATATGTGCGCGTATGGGCATTTATATATATATATATATATATATATATATATATATATATATATATATATATATATATATATATATATATACATAAGTATACGTATGTAAGTAGGAGAGATGGCCAGAGAGCGTTATTGGTTTACGTGTTAATTGACAGGCGCGCGAAAGAGAGACTCTTGGATATTAATGTGCTAAGAGGTGCAACTGGTGGGATGTCTGATCATTATCTTGTGGAGGCTAAGGTGAAGATTTGTATGGGTTTTCAGAAAAGAAGAGTGAATGTTGGGGTGAAGAGGGTGGTGAGAGTAAGTGAGCTTGGGAAGGAGACTTGTGTGAGGAAGTACCAGGAGAGACTGAGTACAGAATGGAAAAAGGTGAGAATAAAGGATGTAAGGGGAGTGGGGGAGGAATGGGATGTATTTAGGGAAGCAGTGATGGCTTGCGCAAAAGATGCTTGTGGCATGAGAAGCGTGGGAGGTGGGCAGATTAGAAAGGGTAGTGAGTGGTGGGATGAAGAAGTAAGATTATTAGTGAAAGAGAAGAGAGAGGCATTTGGACGATTTTTGCAGGGAAATAATGCAAATGAGTGGGAGATGTATAAAAGAAAGAGACAGGAGGTCAAGAGAAAGGTGCAAGAGGTGAAAAAGAGGGCAAATGAGAGTTGGGGTGAGAGAGTATCATTAAATTTTAGGGAGAATAAAAAGATGTTTTGGAAGGAGGTAAATAAAGTGCGTAAGACAAGGGAGCAAATGGGAACTTCAGTGAAGGGGGCTAGTGGGGAGGTGATAACAAGTAGTGGTGATGTGAGAAGGAGATGGAGTGAGTATTTTGAAGGTTTGTTGAATGTGTTTGATGATAGAGTGGCAGATATAGGGTGTTTTGGTCGAGGTGGTGTGCAAAGTGAGAGGGTTAGGGAAAATGATTTGGTAAACAGAGAAGAGGTAGTAAAAGCTTTGCGGAAGATGAAAGCCGGCGAGGTGGCGGATTTGGATGGTATTGCAGTAGAATCTATCAAAAAAGGGGGTGACTGTGTTGTTGACTGGTTGGTAAGGATATTCATTGTATGTATGGTTCATGGTGAATTGCCTGAGGATTGGCGGAATGCATGCATAGTGCCACTGTACAAAGGCATAGGAGATAAAGGTGAGTGTTCAAATTACAGAGGTATAAGTGTTGAGTATTCCCGGTAAATTATATGGGAGGGTATTGATTGAGAGGGTGATGGCTTGTACAGAGCATCAGATTGGGGAAGAGCAGTGTGGTTTCAGAAGTGGTAGAGGATGTGTGGATCACGTGTCTGCTTTGATGAATGTATGTGAGAAACACTTAGAAAAACAGTCGATTTGTATGTAACATTTATGGATCTAGAGAAGGCATATGATAGGGTTGATAGAGATGCTTTGTGGAAGGTTTTAAGAGTATATATATGGTGCGGGAGGTAAGTTGCGAGAAGCAGTGAAATTTTTTTTTACCAAGGATGTAAGGCACGTGTACGAGTAGGAAGAGAGGAAAATGATTGGTTCCCAGTGAATGTCAGTTCACGGCAGGGGTGCGTGCGGTTTCGGTGCATTACACATGACAGCTAGAGATTGAGTTTAAACGCGTGTGGCCTTTTTTGTCTTTTCCTGGCGCTAACTCGTTGAAAGGGGGGGGGAGGGGGGGGCACTAATGTCATGTGTGGAGGGGTGGCGCCGGGAACGGATGAAGACGGCAAGTGTAGGTGTGTACATATGTATATATGTATGTCTGTGTACGCATATGTATGTATACGTTGAAATGTGTATGTATGTATTTGTGCGTGTGTAGGCGTTTATGTATATACATGTGTATGTGGGCGGGTTGGGCCATTCCTCGTCTGTTTCCTTGCGCTACCTCGCTGACGCGGGAGACGGGGATCAAGTATAACAGATATAAATATAATTCATATACATATATAAGAAATGCACACAGAAAATATACGAAGTCAGAAATTCATAAGAGGAATAAAATCGACGAAAAAAAGAGGAAAATAAGATGGGAGTGATGAAGAGAGGGATGGGAAGAAGAGAAGGGTTGGCAGAAGGGAGGATGGGCTAAAGGGAGGGAGGAAGAATAGATGGGAAGGATGAAGGGCGCTCAGAGCTCCCGAGGCGATGATAAATTACTCAGACATTAATCGTTTCCTACCAGGATGTGTGTGTGTGTGTGTGTGTGTGTGTGTGTGTGTGTGTGTGTGTGTGTGTGTGTGTGCGCGCGCGCGTGTGTGTCCCCGACAGCGTGTCCGACGTGTGTAAACACCAGACTAATTATGTTTATTTTTCTCCCAGTGAATAAACACATCAGTTTGAAGAGACAAAAGAAAACGGAACGGTGAAGCCCAGTTATTGGAAAACAATTACCACAGTTCGCTGCAATTACGGCGGTTTGTAATTACCTAAATATGATGATGATTTGGCAATATCAGCCATTAAGACGACGACGGAAGTCACAAATGAATATTATGTTGACGTGACGTTTCTAAATTTCAGTGGGACCTGGACACACAAATTTCGTCTGTAATGGGAATTACTCAGAAAACGGGAACTCCAGGGAAAAGAAATTAATACTGGGAAGACAGACAGGGTAGACAACGATACCCTTGTTTACATATGGTGGGGGATCGAATCCCGTAACACGAGGGTCAAGGAGAGGAAGGGAGAACAAGCACAGCCACATTGTAACGATATGGTAGTAGTAGTAGTAGTAGTAGTGGTAGTAGTAGTGGTAATAGTAGCGGTAGTAGTAGTAGTAGTTGTTGTAGCATTGGTAGTAGTAGTAGTAGTAGTAGAAGTAGTAGTAGTAGTAGTAGTAGTAGTAGTAGTAGTAGTAGTAGAAGTAGTAGTAGTAGTAGTAGTAGTAGTAGTAGTAGTAGTAGTAGTAATAATAAAAGTAGTAGCAGCAGTAGCAGCAGCAGTAGTAGTAGTAGTAGTAGTAGTAGTAGTAGTAGTAGTAGTAGTAGTAGTAGTAGTAGTAGTTAGTCAGATAAACCACCCAACTGACGTGTTCACACATAACAAGACCTCACCAACCCACCACAGGACATGAAGTGGACCACGGAGAACATGCCCCCCCCCTACACACACACACACACACCCTCTGCCCCGAAGACCTGTGACTGCCAGGTCTCTGTGTTGAAGAAGAAATGCCAGACTCCTCCTGCACGTGGGCTAATTATCCTCTGGATTCTGACATCATTCCAGAGAGCTTGAAACGCACTCGTATCGCCCCACCCGACAAGGCGAAAGCACAACAATCCCCCAAATTTACCTTACCTAGCGACAGCACAGACAGACATTGCATATTTGGAGTCTCTGAGAGAGTTGTAAGGTGTAAGATGACTGATTCTATGGACACAAAATATACCTCTATAACCCAGAGAAACCTTGTGTTCAGGACGTAGAGGACCTTGCCTCCCTAGGTTCTTGACCAGTATGGTATTAGGTTCCAGAGACGCAGGAAAAATAAAAATAAATTGATTCTGACGTGATATAGTCAGACTATGTAAAAGCATATGATAAACGTGGCCACTGTATCATAGCTAATAAATGGGTAAATGGGGGGAGGGGGGGTTGAATACTAGGTAAAATTATAAGATGGATCCACAAGTTTTTTACTGACAGACCACATGTTGTTGTAGATCAAGGTATTTCCACTGTGTCTCCGGTAGATAATTCAGTACCCCATGGAACTGTACTGTCGCTCCTTCCGTTCTCCATTCTTACATCTAATATTAGCACTAACACGAATCAAGAGATCTGCAGATGATGTCAGAAAAGTAGGAAAATCTCTTTAGTATATAACGAAACAACAAACTAACATGAACACAGTCAACCTCTGCGCCACTGAAAACGTGTGTTCAGTGGCGATCAATTCCAATTCCTGCAGTTTGGGGCGAATGAATAACACTCAAGAGCAGTCCAGAACACGAGCCGAACAGACACTGTCATACTACGAACGGATAATAATGTGGAAGACCTCAGAGTAAACAATGTGCGACGTCTGTACTTTCACTGGACAAAACGAGGCTACAGCTGCCTCTTCCAAAAAAAAGGAAGGTGAGATGGATCTTGCCGACCTTCAAGCCAAGTTAAGAGGAACCAGTGATAACCCTTTTCGAGACGCTAATACTTTCATGATGGAATTATAAATGTACGTTAACATCACCCTACAAGGCGGGCGAAACAGGATCTTATGTCGTTGTTGGATAGAAACAGCTCACCCCTGCTTTCCACATTCACGCTGTTTATCATCTATCACCTTGCTGTTTTCCTGCTGCTCTCCTGCTGTCATCATATCACAGCGGACTGGTCAGCAGGGTATATGAATTGCTAATAATGCAACCAAAATGGTGTATCCAACCAATCCATTTAATTACATTGCGTGTGTTCATGCTCTGCTGAGAGCGATATTTTATTTTGTTAGAGCCAAACTTAACATTCATTATTTATAAGTAATGCGGCCGACCCAACGTTGTGACATATATTCAGGTTACGAAATACATCAACACACTGGTGTGTGTGTGTGTGTGTGTGTGTGTGTGTGTGTGTGTGTGTGTGTGAGCGCATGTTTCCGAGCGTGTCCTTGCGTTGAGACCTGTTCGTCCGTGATGAACAAAGTTACAGTTTAGACAAGACAAACCGAAAAAAAAAAACACATACATGTATCATTCCTTTACATCAGCAACGTTTATATAAGACATCCTTCTTTCTCCTCTCCAAAAAAAGCTGTCACTGCTGGTGTCTGGAGGGCAACGTAGAGAATGTTTATACCTCTCTCTCTCTCTCTCTCTCTCTCTCTCTCTCTCTCTCTCTCTCTCTCTCTCTCTCTCCCTATCTATCTATCTTCTATCTACATCTATATATATATATATATATATATATATATATATATATATATATATATATATATATATATATATATATATATATATATTATCCCTGGGATAGGGGAGAAAGAATACTTCCCACGCATTTCTCATGTGTCGTAGAAAACGACTAAAGGGGACGGGAGCGGGGGACCAGAAACCCTCCACTCCTTGTACTTTAACTTTCTAAAAGGGGGAAACAGAAGAAGGAGTCACGCGGGGAGTGCTCATCCTCCTCGAAGGCTCAGATTGGGGTGTCTAAATGTGTGTGGATGTAACCAAGATGAGAAAAAAGGAGAGATAGGTAGTATGTTTGAGGAAAGGAACCTGAGTGAAACGAAGCTCAAGGGTAAAGGGGAAGAGTGGTTTGGGAATGTCTTGGGAGTAAAGTCAGGGGTTAGTGAGAGGACAAGAGCAAGGGAAGGAGTAGCACTATTCCTGAAACAGGAGTTGTGGGAGTATGTGATAGAGTGTAAGAAAGTAAATTCTAGATTGATATGGGTAAAACTGAAAGCTGATGGAGAGAGATGGGTCATTATTGGTGCATATGCACCTGGGCATGAGAAGAATGATCATGATAGGCAAGTGTTTTGGGAGCAGCTGAATGAGCGTGATAGTGGTTTTGATGCACAAGACCGGGTTATAGTGATGGGTGATTTGAATGCAAAAGTGAGTAATGTGGCAGTTGAGGGAATAATTGGTATACATGGGGTGTTCAGTGTTGTAAATGGAAATGGTGAAGAGCTTGTAGATTTATGTGCTGAAAAAGGACTGGTGATTGGGAATACCTGGTTTAAAAAGCGAGATATACATAAGTATACGTATGTAAATAGGAGAGGTGGCCAGAGAGCGTTATTGGATTACGTGTTAATTGATAGGCGCGCGAAAGAGAGACTTTTGGATGTTAATGTGCTGAGAGGTGCAACTGGAGGGATGTCTGATCATTATCTTGTAGAGGCGAAGGTGAAGATTTGTAGGGGTTTTCAGAAAAGAAGAGAGAATGTTGGGTTGAAGAGAGTGGTGAGAGTAAGTGAGCTTGGGAAGGAGACTTGTGTGAGGAAGTACCAAGAGAGACTGAGTACAGAATGGAAAAAGGTGAGAACAAAGGAGGTAAGGGGAGTGGGAGAGGAATGGGATGTATTTAGGGAAGCAGTGATGGCTTGCGCAAAAGATACTTGTGGCATGAGAAGCGTGGGAGGTGGGTTGATTAAAAAGTGTAGTGAGTGGTGGGATGAAGAAGTCACGCGGGTTGATTAAAAAGTGTAGTGAGTGGTGGGATGAAGAAGTAAGATTATTAGTGAAAGAGAAGAGAGAGGCATTTGGACGATTTTTGCAGGGAAAAAATGCAAATGAGTGGGAGATGTATAAAAGAAAGATGTTTTGGAAGGAGGTGAATAAAGTGCGTAAGACGAGGGAGCAAATGGGAACTTCAGTGAAGGGGGCTATTGGGGAGGTGATAACAAGTAGTGGTGATGTCAGAAGGAGATGGAGTGAGTATTTTGAAGGTTTGTTGAATGAGTTTGATGATAGAGTGGCAGATATAGGGTGTTTTGGTCGAGGTGGTGTGCAAAGTGAGAGGGTTAGGGAAAATGATTTGGTAAACAGAGAAGAGGTAGTAAAAGCTTTGCGGAAGATGAAAGCCGGCAGGGCAGCAGGTATGGATGGTATTGCAGTGGAATATATTAAAAGAGGGGGTGACTGCATTGTTGACTGGTTGGTAAGGTTATTTAATGTATGTATGATTCATGGTGAGATGCCTGAGTGCTCAAATTACAGAGGTATAAGTTTGTTGAGTATTCCTAGTAAACTATATGGGAGGGTATTGATTGAGAGGGTGAAGGCATGTACAGAGCATCAGATTGGGGAAGAGCAGTGTGGTTTCAGAAGTGGTAGAGGATGTGTGGATCAGGTGTTTGCTTTGAAGAATGTATGTGAGAAATACTTAGAAAAGCAAATGGATTTGTATGTAGCTTCTATGGATCTGGAAAAGGCATATGATAGAGTGGATAGAGATGCTCTGTGGAAGGTATTAAAAATATATGGTGTGGGAGGTAAGTTGTTAGAAGCAGTGAAAAGTTTTTATCGAGGATGTAAGGCATGTGTACGTGTATGAATAGAGGAAAGTGATTGGTTCTCAGTGAATGTAGGTTTGCGGCAGGGGTGTGTGATGTCTCCATGGTTGTTTAATTTGTTTATGGATGGGGTTGTTAGGGAGGTGAATGCAAGAGTTTTGGAAAGAGGGGAAAGTATGCAGTCTGTTGTGGATGAGAGACCTTGGGAAGTGAGTCAGTTGTTGTTCGCTGATGATACAGCGCTGGTGGCTGATTCATGTGAGTAACTGCAGAAGCTGGTGACTGAGTTTGGTCAAGTGTGTGAAAGAAGAAAGTTAAGAGTAAATGTGAATAAGAGCAAGGTTATTAGGTACAGTAGGGTTGAGGGTCAAGTCAACTGGGAGGTAAGTTTGAATGGAGAAAAACTGGAGGAAGTAAAGTGTTTTAGATATCTAGGAGTGGAGCTGGCAGCGGATGGAACCATGGAAGCGGAAGTGAATCATAAGGTTGGGGAGGGGGCGAAAATTCTAGGAGCCTTGAAGAATGTGTGGAAGTCGAGAACATTATCTCGGAAAGCAAAAATGGGTATGTCTGAAGGAATAGTGGTTCCAACAATGTTGTATGGTTGCGAGGCGTGGGCTATGGATAGAGTTGTGCGCAGGAGGGTGGATGTGCTGGAAATGAGATGTTTGAGGACAATATGTGGTGTGAGGTGGTTTGATCAAGTAAGTAATGTAAGAGTAAGAGAGATGTGTAGAAATAAAAAGAGTGTGGTTGAGAGAGCAGAAGAGGGTGTTTTGAAATGGTTTGGTCACATGGAGAGAATGAGTGAGGAAAGATTGACAAAGAGGATATATGTGTCAGAGATGGAGGGAACGAGAAGTGGGAGACCAAATTGGAGGTGAAAAGATGGAGTGAAAAAGATTTTGAGTGATCGGGGCCTGAACATGCAGGAGAGTGAAAGGCGTGGAAGGAATAGAGTGAATTGGAACGATGTGGTATACCGGGGTCGACGTGCTGTGAATGGATTGAACCAGGGCATGTGAAGCGTCTGGGGTAAACCATGGAAAGCCCTGTGGGGACTGGACTTGGAAAGGGAGCTGTGGTTTCGGTGCATTATTATATGACAGCTAGAGACTGAGTGTGAAGGAATGGGGCCTTTGTTGTCTTTTCCTAGCGCTACTTCGCACACATGAGGGGGGAGGGTGTTGTTATTCCATGTGTGGCGAGGTGGAGATGGGAATAAATAAAGGCAGACAGTATGAATTATGTACATGTGTATATATGTATATGTCTGTGTGTGTGTATATACGTGTACACTGAGATGTATAGGTATGTATATTTGCGTGTATGGACGTGTATGTATATACATGTGTATGTGGGTGGGTTGGGCCATTCTTTCGTCTGTTTCCTTGCGCTACCTCGCTAATGCTGGAGACAGCGATAAAGGAAAATAAATATAAACAAATAAATAAATAAATAAATATATATATATATATATATATATATATATATATATATATATATATATATATATACACTCGTGTTTTTATATTTTGTACCTCTATATACATCGACCTCCTTGCACCTACATGTAAAGTATATGCCGATGTGTAACTGGTCTGACACCCACTATATACATTCCGAACCCACGGCTTACAATATGACTGTGATCTCGTATACCACTTAACCGTACGATTGTGAGCTTTTATGTACTGCTGTACGCTGTAACAATACCTGGAGAGGGAAGGCCTGGGTACAGCAAATCTAAATACAGTGATGATATATGAACTGAAAAGCCATATGTGACGAGATGTTTCACTGTGAGGAGAGAGAGAGAGAGAGAGAGAGAGAGAGAGAGAGAGAGAGAGAGAGAGAGAGAGAGAGAGAGAGAGAGCCATGATAACATTCCTCTGCAGGTAACCTGGACAGGTCGCTAGTTGCAGATTCACCTACGTGGGAAATCCTCCCGTACCAGGATCTGTTTTTCCAGAAATCTGGATACCTGGAAGGTTGGCCACCTGGGAACTCAACTACCTAGAAGCCTGGAACATGGTTGCCTGAGAACTCGATCACCTGGAAACTAAAGTACCTGGAAACTTAGGTACTTAGGACCTCGACCACTTGGAAACGTGGGTACCTGGAAACTCGATCACCAATACCAGTGAAATGTTGGACTCCTCTGGTGAGAGAACTTCCCCATAATAAGCCTACCCAATGGTGACTTTTCACTCGCTGTATAACTTTATGCAGTCAAGAGTCCGGCAACACACACACACACACTACACGCACACACACTCTCTCTCTCTCTCTCTCTCTCTCTCTCTCTCTCTCTCTCTCTCTCTCTCTCTCTCTCTCTGTGTATATATATATATATATATATATATATATATATATATATATATATATATATATATATATATATATATATATATATTAGTGACAAAATGTCCGCGAGAAAACCGTCCCCCCAAAAAAAAAAATAAATAAATAAAATGAATAAAATAGAATACAATGTAATTCAAAGGATGTACACAGCTAATGATTATTGTGAATACAAGCATATGACGCTCTCAGGGTAAAATCATCATACATCAAAAATGGGCAATCAGACTAGTGTTTCTAACGGCGTAAGCCCCAGCAATCCACCTCAATGTACCTTGGGCTATCTTTAGGATGGATGTTCTTTCTTTACTCCTCCTGACTGCCACTTCCTTTCAGGAATTTCGCTTCTGGGCGCCGTATTTCTTCCACTTGTGATTCAAGATGGTTTTCTTTTACCGTTTTAAGGAGAAGAAAGCCCGACTCCTCGCCTAAAAGCAAGAAAATATCTATACACATGAGATTTCTAGGCGCACTGGGCACCAGGATGCACGATCAGGCTGCTGCTTGCCAGTGCTCGTGGCCTCCCTAACAACGTCATCCCACCACTTTGTTTGCCCAAAGGAGACTTCTAGATCCACAGGTAATCTTCCAAGACAAAAAGTATAGAAGCAACACCGCATCTCAGCAGCCGAACTCAAGAAATGTCATCCAAAACCTGTCGGAAACGTCTCTCGAAGAACCATTCAACATCACCAGCAAAAGGAGCTTCACATATCCTCCTGCTAGCCAGCTACCAAACTTCTTCTTACAGGGGAAGTGGAACGCAAACGACTCGCATTTGCAAAGAAATAAAAGGACTGAAGTGAGCAGCGGTGGAGTAAGGTGGTGTTTTCCGATGATAGTTCGTTCATGTGTGTGCAGTAGAGGCAGGTGAAGGTGAGGAGGCCTGAGGGTATTAGTCAGTATGACTCCTTTAACAGAGAAGACGGTGAAACATAGTGTGATGATCTGGGATTGCTTTAGTGGAGCACTGGGTAAGGAAAGGGTTGTACGTCTAACCTGAAAACACTACAATGAATGGAAAGCAGTACATTAAGGTGCTGGAGGGCCATCTGCTTCCTTGTTATGAGGTTCACTGGTGTGATCCCTTTATGCTATAAGGCTAGAACAGTGATCAACTGATTGTAAGGGGCCATTATCAACTGCTGGAATGGCCTGGGAGAACTTCCAAGGCGTCAATTTCAATCGAGAACCGCTGGAAACAGACGGAAGTCAGGCTTGCTTTCAGCAACACCGCATCAGTGCAAGACCTCATTCAGGAGATCGAGACCCTATGGACTGAAAACATGGACATAAAACACTCCAGCAGGAGCCTTGCCAATTCCAAGCTCAGTTGTTTACAGATAGTAATCAAGGCTAAAAGAGAGATGACAAAGCACTGAAATGTACGTGTGATATCGCCTTACAAAATATATGGAGACGAACAAGGATTTCTGTGAACATTATATAAATATATATGTATATATATATATATATATATATATATATATATATATATATATATATATATATATATATATATATATATAACAACTGGAGAACAGCAACTGACGAGTCAACTTGATAATCATAACTAAGGAATATATTATACAAACAAGATACGAATCCCCCACTGCGACCTTCACCACCAGCTCTGAAGCGCCGGCAGTTCAACGTTGTCTACCAACGTTCATCTCCAAGACTGGAACTTCTGGGTAAAAGCCAAATGACTCAGTCGGCGGATCTCGTTCCATCCCTCACTTCCTGCTCAGGTTACTTTTAAAAGCCTTTTTGAAGCACCTTTACTCCTGACATTAAGACGCGGGGGCTGAGTCGCCCCCCAAAAATTCTCTGGATTTCAGTGATCTAAGAGTCGTGGCAGAGGCGTTACTTATTTCGTTACTGGTGAGGTAATTCTGTGTGTCTCTCCGTTGTCTTCTGTTCGTTTCTAGAGCCCAAGTGTAACTGGCTTCATTCTCCTTTTACACTAGTGTTACATTAGGTAGAAACAGAGAGGAATGTTGTGCCCATTTACTAAATTATGTATATATACAAACTACACGAAAATGATGTTGAAAATCAATTACATCGGCCAACTACATCAATATCAAACGAGAGCCATCGGTCTATTAGGCCAAGAGTGTAGTAGCACCATAGGCCAGCGTGGGCAAGTAAGAGTGCAGTAGCACCATAGGCTAGTGTGAGCAAGTGAGAGTGCAGTAGCACCATAGGCTAGTGTGAGCAAGTAAGAGTGCAGTAGCACCATAGGCTAGTGTGAGCAAGTAAGAGTGCAGTAGCACCATAGGCTAGTGTGAGCAAGTAAGAGTGCAGTAGCACCATAGGCTAGTGTGAGCAAGTAAGAGTGCAGTAGCACCATAGGCTAACGTGAGCAAGTAAGAGTGCAGTAGCACCATAGGCTAGTGTGAGCAAGTAAGAGTGCAGTAGCACCATAGGCTAACGTGAGCAAGTAAGAGTGCAGTAGCACCATAGGCTAACGTGAGCAAGTAAGAGTGCAGTAGCACCATAGGCTAGTGTGAGCAAGTAAGAGTGCAGTAGCACCATAGGCTAGTGTGAGCAAGTAAGAGTGCAGTAGCACCATAGGCTAGTGTGAACAAGTAAGAGTGCAGTAGCACCATAGGCTAGTGTGAGCAAGTAAGAGTGCAGTAGCACCATAGGCTAGTGTGAACAAGTAAGAGTGCAGTAGCACCATAGGCTAGTGTGAACAAGTAAGAGTGCAGTAGCACCATAGGCTAGTGTGAGCAAGTAAGAGTGCAGTAGCACCATAGGCTAACGTGAGCAAGTAAGAGTGCAGTAGCACCATAGGCTAGTGTGAGCAAGTAAGAGTGCAGTAGCACCATAGGCTAGTGTGAGCAAGTAAGAGTGCAGTAGCACCATAGGCTAGTGTGAGCAAGTAAGAGTGCAGTAGCACCATAGGCTAGTGTGAGCAAGTAAGAGTGCAGTAGCACCATAGGCTAGTGTGAGCAAGTAAGAGTGCAGTAGCACCATAGGCTAGTGTGAACAAGTAAGAGTGCAGTAGCACCATAGGCTAGTGTGAGCAAGTAAGAGTGCAGTAGCACCATAGGCTAGTGTGAACAAGTAAGAGTGCAGTAGCACCATAGGCTAGTGTGAACAAGTAAGAGTGCAGTAGCACCATAGGCTAGTGTGAGCAAGTAAGAGTGCAGTAGCACCATAGGCTAGTGTGAGCAAGTAAGAGTGCAGTAGCACCATAGGCTAGTGTGAGCAAGTAAGAGTGCAGTAGCACCATAGGCTAGTGTGAGCAAGTAAGAGTGCAGTAGCACCATAGGCTAGTGTGAGCAAGTAAGAGTGCAGTAGCACCATAGGCTAGTGTGAGCAAGTAAGAGTGCAGTAGCACCATAGGCTAGTGTGAGCAAGTAAGAGTGCAGTAGCACCATAGGCTAGTGTGAGCAAGTAAGAGTGCAGTAGCACCATAGGCTAGTGTGAGCAAGTAAGAGTGCAGTAGCACCATAGGCTAGCGTGAGCAAGTAAGATTGCAGTAGCACCATAGGCTAGTGTGAGCAAGTAAGAGTGCAGTAGCACCATAGGCTAGTGTGAGCAAGTAAGAGTGCAGTAGCACCATAGGCTAGTGTGAACAAGTAAGAGTGCAGTAGCACCATAGGCTAGTGTGAACAAGTAAGAGTGCAGTAGCACCATAGGCTAGTGTGAGCAAGTAAGAGTGCAGTAGCACCATAGGCTAGTGTGAACAAGTAAGAGTGCAGTAGCACCATAGGCTAGTGTGAGCAAGTAAGAGTGCAGTAGCACCATAGGCTAGTGTGAGCAAGTAAGAGTGCAGTAGCACCATAGGCTAGTGTGAACAAGTAAGAGTGCAGTAGCACCATAGGCTAGTGTGAGCAAGTAAGAGTGCAGTAGCACCATAGGCTAGTGTGAGCAAGTAAGAGTGCAGTAGCACCATAGGCTAGTGTGAGCAAGTAAGAGTGCAGTAGCACCATAGGCTAGTGTGAACAAGTAAGAGTGCAGTAGCACCATAGGCTAGTGTGAGCAAGTAAGAGTGCAGTAGCACCATAGGCTAGTGTGAACAAGTAAGAGTGCAGTAGCACCATAGGCTAGTGTGAACAAGTAAGAGTGCAGTAGCACCATAGGCTAGTGTGAGCAAGTAAGAGTGCAGTAGCACCATAGGCTAGTGTGAGCAAGTAAGAGTGCAGTAGCACCATAGGCTAGTGTGAGCAAGTAAGAGTGCAGTAGCACCATAGGCTAGTGTGAGCAAGTAAGAGTGCAGTAGCACCATAGGCTAGTGTGAGCAAGTAAGAGTGTTGTGTGTCAGTGTTTCAATATGGGGGTTGCCTGTGAGCACGTTAGGGAGTTCCCTACGTAATATACCCAACATCTGCTCAACGTCGCCTGCAGCCCTCAAGACTTACTATCCTTCCACTCAGGAAGTCTAAGGATAATGCTGGAAGAAGTGGGAAAAAAAAGATATGTCAATTATCAACTTTTTAATTCTGCAGTGCTCGCTATGGTCCACATGTGTGTATTACCAGGCAAAGTAGGAAGGCCATCCTCTTACTTGAGACTATGGGCACAGTGGGAGACGGGAGGCTACACTACTGCCCTCCCTGCCCAGAGAGTGTGGCGGCAAGCCTGTGTTCCCATCGCTCCATCACTGAACCAGGATTGGCAACAGCGTCTCAACCACGAAACACATGCTTGTCAAATCCACACACGACGGTGGAGTGTTCCGATGTCGAGACTGTAGATGGTACAGGACCCTTACAGAAGATATCACATCCATGCGTACTTGTGTCATAAAATAGTACGATTGGGGAACACAGCGGTGAACTAGCCATCCGTTAACACCACTACATAAAGGGAGTTTGCTATGGGGTCATGTGAGGTGTATGTGATAAGGTAAAGTACACATCTAAGATTCCAGTCATCACCTTGGGATGTATTTACGGGATCTTGAGTTCAGCATCAGGCGTGGGAGGTGAGCGCTCACAAGGCATCACCAGTGGCCAGTCTCGCGTTGTGTGTGCTGGCTGGGTGGCTGGCTGGCTGGCCAGGTCCGTGGTCACAGCTGCGGTGCTCTGCCCCGGCCCATGGTAGTACCGAAGGAAAGATGGACGGCTGGGTAAGCTGTGCGCTGCCTGCCTGCCTGCGCCGCGAGTCGAACCCGTAACAGTGGATTACAAGCAACGAAAAATGTTTTACCACCGAGGCGCGCGCGCGCACACACACACACACACACACACACACACTAAAGATGTGGTGTATATATATATACACACACACACACACACACACACACACACACACACACACACACGCATACACACACACACACAAACACACACTAAAGATATGGTGTATAAATATACACACACACACACACAAACACACAAGGTTAAGAGACTGGGCAATATGAGTGTAAAATACTCTCCTCATAACACACACCCAGCAGTCATACATAGTAATCATTACACACGGAACTCGTCATCACAGCAACTGCGAATTTCGTACATCTTTTTTCAGAGATTTTCTCGAAAGAGGAACCAGCGTGCACACCCAATTTTTGCCGAGGGGACGGATAAAGTGCTTGTTAGGGGTTAGGGGAGTGTAATAATGGCCAGACAAGGCTAGTGAACTGGAATAACGGGCCTGGAAATGGGGAAACAAAATGGTTGAAGTGGACCAGCCATTATAGTTGGCAGGGTAAACAAGGGTAGAAATGGTCTGGCCTTCAGACAGCTGAAGTCTGTCATTACGTCACGAGTCTTGAGGCTTTACGACTGAAGGTTGTGGAATTAGAGCATTATCCTGCTGCCAGTACGGAAGTTGAGGCAGCCAAACGTTACGGGAGAAAAGAAAAATGAGAGATGAAAATGTTCAAGTAATTCCCCCTCACTTAACTAATGACATCAAGGAAGGAGAACACCCTGACGGTGGTGTGGACGAGGATCATGAACTGTGGCTGCCTAACTACCGGGTGATGGGGGAAGGGGGGGAGACCTGAAGCTGGAGCATCTTGTAGGGTCGCGATGGTGGACGACCCGCACCAAGACTCGTCCAGGACCGAGAGAGAGAGAGAGAGAGAGAGAGAGAGAGAGAGAGAGAGAGAGAGAGAGAGAGAGAGAGAGAGAGAGATGCAAATGACCTGATAAATTAGTTTTCTCTGCTATTTACTCCCAAGTTCATTTTTCCCCAGGTCGCTCACTGTGATAACCGGGGGCAATACAGTCACTCACCGGCATTAGACAAAGCCGTAAGTGTGATAGTCAGCCTGGGTAATGAAGGCATCCAACCTTAAAAAGATCATTTTTTTGTTCTTGCGCTGATAACTGTGATGGTTGTAGTTGTTATTGTTGACTGCGGGATATGGAGGTAGACCCCGACGTTGTAGATGTGGTAATGATGATGAACAAGTTTGTAGTGACGACAAGATAATGTCTGATATATCAGACATGATCCACTTGGGGGGAAAATAACGACAAGGAGAGAGAGACTTAAGGAGTATCAGAATATTGTAAGGTTAAAACCTCTTCTCTGTCTTCCTTATATCATCAGGACAACCTTATACCTCGAGGGTTAATTTCTGATCTTAACGACACTGAAATGTGTGATATGGCAGGGATATATATATATATATATATATATATATATATATATATATATATATATATATATATATATATATATATATATATATATATTCCTATGAGTCCACGGGGAAAATGAAACACGAAAGTTCCCAAGTGCACTTTCGTGTAATAATCACATCATCAGGGGAGACACAAGAGAGAAATATAACAGTCAGATGATATACATCGAAGAGACGAAGCTAGGACGCCATTTGGTAAACATGTGATTGTCCAAAACATGTTTTGGACAATCACATGTTTACCAATGGCGTCCTAGCTTCGTCTCGATGCATATCAACTGACTGTTATATTACTCTCTTGTGTCTCCCCTGACGATGTGATTATTACACGAAAGTGCACTTGGGAACTTTCGTGTTTCATTTTCCCCGTGGACTCATAGGAATATCTTGATCACGCACAAAATTGTGATCCTTTCTAACATATATATATATATATATATATATATATATATATATATATATATATATATATATATATATAGAGGTTGAGGGTCAAGTCAATTGGGAGGTAAGTTTGAATGGAGAAAAACTGGAGGAAGTAAAGTGTTTTAGATATCTGGGAGTGGATCTGGCAGCGGATGGAACCATGGAAGCGGAAGTGAATCATAGGGTGGGGGAGGGGGAGGGGGCGAAAATCCTGGGAGCCTCGAAGAATGTGTGAAAGTCGAGAACATTATCTCGGAGAGCAAAAATGGGTATGTTTGAAGGAACAGTGGTTCCAACAATGTTGTATGGTTGCGAGGCTTGGGCTATGGATAGAGTTGTGCGCAGGAGGGTGGATGTGCTGGAAATGAGATGTTTGAGGATAATGTGTGGTGTGAGGTGGTTTGATCGAGTAAGTAATGTAAGGGTAAGAGAGACGTGTGGAAATAAAAAGAGCGTGGTTCAGAGAGAAGAAGAGGGTGTTTTGAAATGGTTTGGGCACATGGAGAGAATGAATGAGGAAAGATTAACCAAGAGGATATATGTGTCTGAGGTGGAGGGAACGAGGAGAAGTGGGAGACCAAATTGGAGGTGAAAGATAGAGTGAAAAAGATTTTGAGTGATCGGGGCCTGAACATGCAGGAGGGTGAAAGGCGAGCGAGGAATAGAGTGAATTGGATCGATGTGGTATAACGGGTTTGACGTGCTGTCAGTGGATAGAATCAGGGCATGTGAAGCGTCTGGGGTAAACCATGGAAAGTTGTGTAGGGCCTGGATGTGGAAAGGGAGCTGTGGTTTCGGGCATTACTGCATGACAGCTAGAGACTGAGTGTGAACGAATGGGGCCTTTGTCGTCTTTTCCTAGCGCCACTTCGCACACATGAGGGGGGAGGGGGATGGTATTCCATGTGTGGCGAGGTGGCGATGGGAATGAATAAAGGCAGACAGTGTGAATTGTGTGCATGGGTATATATGTATGTGTCTGTGTGTGTATATATATGTGTACATTGAGATGTATAGGTATGTATATTTGCGTGTGTGGACGTGTATGTATATACATGTGTATGGGGGTGGGTTTCGTCTGTTTCCTTGCGCTACCTCGCAAACGCGGGAGACAGCGACAAAGCAAAACAATTAAAATATATATATATATATATATATATATATATATATATATATATATATATATATATATTTATATATATATATATATATATATATATATATATATATATATATAATATATATATATATATATATATATATATATCCCTGGGGATAGGGAAGAAAGAATATTTCCCACGTATTCCCTGCGTGTCGTAAAAGGCGACTAAAAGGGGAAGGAGCGTGGGGCTGGAAACCCCCCCCTCCCCTTCCACCCGTTTCTTTTCTTTTCTTTTTTCAAAAGAAGGAGCAGAGAAGGGGGCCAAGTGAGGATATTCCCTCTAAGGCTTAGTCCTCTGTTGTTAACGCTACCTCGCTTACGCGGGAAATGGCGAATACGTATGGAGATGGAATATATATATATATATATATATATATATATATATATATATATATATATATATATATATATATATATATATATATATATCGAGGATGTAAGGCATGTGTACGTGTAGGAAGAGAGGAAAGTGATTGGTTCTCAGTGAATGTAGGTTTGCGGCAGGGGTGTGTGATGTCTCCATGGTTGTTTAATTTGTTTATGGATGGGGTTGTTAGGGAGGTGAATGCAAGAGTTTTGGAAAGAGGGGCAAGTATGAAGTCTGTTGGGGATGAGAGAGCTTGGGAAGTGAGTCAGTTGTTGTTCGCTGATGACACAGCGCTGGTGGCTGATTCATGTGTGAAACTGCAGAAGCTGGTGACTGAGTTTGGTAAAGTGTGTGGAAGAAGAAAGTTAAGAGTAAATGTGAATAAGAGCAAGGTTATTAGGTACAGTAGGGTTGAGGGTCAAGTCAATTGGGAGGTGAGTTTGAATGGAGAAAAACTGGAGGAAGTGAAGTGTTTTAGATATCTGGGAGTGGATCTGGCAGCGGATGGAACCATGGAAGCGGAAGTGGATCATAGGGTGGGGGAGGGGGCGAAAATTCTGGGGGCCTTGAAGAATGTGTGGAAGTCGAGAACATTATCTCGGAAAGCAAAAATGGGTATGTTTGAAAGGAATAGTGGTTCCAACAATGTTGTATGGTTGCGAGGCGTGGGCTATGGATAGAGTTGTGCGCAGGAGGATGGATGTGCTGGAAATGAGATGTTTGAGGACAATGTGTGGTGTGAGGTGGTTTGATCGAGTGAGTAACGTAAGGGTAAGAGAGATGTGTGGAAATAAAAAGAGCGTGGTTGAGAGAGCAGAAGAGGGTGTTTTGAAGTGGTTTGGGCACATGGAGAGGATGAGTGAGGAAAGATTGACCAAGAGGATATATGTGTCGGAGGTGGAGGGAACAAGGAGAAGAGGGAGACCAAATTGGAGGTGGAAAGATGTAGTGAAAAATATTTTGTGTGATCGGGGCCTGAACATGCAGGAGGGTGAAAGGAGGGCAAGGAATAGAGTGAATTGGAGCGATGTGGTATACCGGGGCTGACGTGCTGTCAGTGGATTGAATCAAGGCATGTGAAGCGTCTGGGGTAAACCATGGAAAGCTATGTAGGTATGTATATTTGCGTGTGTGGACGTATGTATATACATGTGTATGGGGGGGGTTGGGCCATTTCTTTCGTCTGTTTCCTTGCGCTACCTCGCAAACGCGGGAGACAGTGACAAAGTATAAAAAAAAAAAAAAAAAATATATATATATATATATATATATATATATATATATATATATATATATATATATATATATATATATATATATATATATATATGTTGCGTCTTTAGATAATGATTGGATGTGATCAGTATCATTTAACCGCTAAAGCAAACGAGATTCCACCTCCCTTACCTCCACCTACCAGGACTGGAGTGGATGTGTTTGCGCAAGAACACGTCCACAGGAGAGGTGCCACAGAGATCATTCCAAACAAAGGTAACGTCCCTGAACGCTACATGGGTTCAGGATTACCCGAGATCAAGGTGATGGTCTCACTCCATGACGCCAGTAAAGAAGAAATGTTTTAACTTGTCAGCAGATGGGGAAATACAATATATAAAAAAAAAAAATTAAAACACAGAACGAACTTGGAACGAATTCACAAAGGATTATTCTTTTCTATATATTTAAATTCACTTGTAAAAGAAGATACAGAGTCTGTCCGGATGCTGAAGAGGTGATCTACGAGCGACGGAGCCATCCTTCGCCTCGTCGTATGAAACATGTTATCCGTCCAGGGAGCTAGACCCCAAGGGAAGGGGGTTGGTGAGGTAAGGTGTGTGTGTGGCTTACCCAGGAGGGTCAAGCACAGGCACCGCACGAAGATCCTCCTCAGGTAAGGAGTAAGACCTCGAGCAACACGGAGGGCAACGTGAGGTCGTGTGTCTCGGGTGGGGAGCGCCCTGGCTGGTGCAGGGAAACACACGTGTCCTGGAGTTGCCAATATTACTGCTCACTCCTCCAGCCGTCGGTAAACACTCCACGGGAGGGATGGGAGCTGGAGGGCTCCTCCATGATAAGGAGGAGGTGGAGAGAGGTGGAGCGAAAGAGGGAATTTGGGAGGTCTAATAAGGAGGGAATGCAGGAAGAGAAGATGAGACGCACATAGGAATGAAAACTGATTATCTCTTAAGTAATGTGATCCGAAAGAGAGAGAGAGAGAGAGAGAGAGAGAGAGAGAGAGAGAGAGAGAGAGAGAGAGAGAGAGAGAGAGAGAGAGAGAGAGAGAATGTGTTACTCCACGAGTGGATACAAAAAAAAGAAGGATGAGGGGGTAGGGGGGCAGGCGAGAGTGAGTGAAGCAGAGAGAGGACAGCACGGACACACCCCAGAAGCATGATGAATGGTGGCCATCTAAAATGGACTGATAAAGGCTAATTAAGGGTAGGCGAAGGAGAGAATGGTCATACGAAGCATAACATGAACCTATTTGCGTAACATCTGATGTAGGAGGAGTCGAGTGCCAACGGCGTGACTTAAGGAGGACCCGAGTGCTTTAAGTTGACTGTGAACGAGTATGATTCGTGACCGCGTGATGACCTGCCTGCCAGCGGCTGACCTCAGGTAATCTCCTTGTAACACTGCATCTTGTGTTGCATGGTGACACTTGGCAACCGCCTGCGTTACATGGTGACATTTAGCAAACCTCCTGCGCTGCTTGATGACACTTGGCAACATTTACTATTGGCAACTGACACTTCTCACGTAAAATTCAAGTTGCTATTGGTTGCGTTTTAGAAGAGTGTGAACACAGATGAACAGTTCTGAGATATTATAAAACCCATTACCAGAGGCAGGAGCAGGTGGTGTCTGCCATATCACACATTTCAGTGTCGTTTAGATCAGAAATTAACCCTCGAGGTATAAGGTTTTCCTGATGATATAAGGAAGACAGAGAAGAGGTTTTAACCTTACAATATTCTGATACTCCTTAAGTCTCTCTCTCCTTGTCCTTATTTTCCCCCCAAGTGGATCATGTCTGTTATATCAGACATTATCTTGTCGTCACTACAAACTTGTTCATCATCATTACCACATCTACAACGTCGGGGTCTACCTCCATATCCCGCAGTCAACAATAACAACTACAACCATCACAGTTATCAGCGCAAGAACAAAAAAATGATCTTTTTAAGGTTGGATGCCTTCATTACCCAGGCTGACTATCACACTTACGGCTTTGTCTAATGCCGGTGAGTGACTGTATTGCCCCCGGTTATCACGGTGAGCGACCTGGGGAAAAATGAACTTGGGAGTAAATAGCAGAGAAAACTAATTTATCAGGTCATTTGCATCTCTCTCTCTCTCTCTCTCTCTCTCTCTCTCTCTCTCTCTCTCTCTCTCTCTCGGTCCTGGACGAGTCTTGGTGCGGGTCGTTCACTACCACAACCCTCCATGATCCTCCAGCTTCAGGTCTCCCCCCCTTCCCCCATCACCCGGTAGTTAGGCAGCCATACCCATCATCTACAGTTCATGATCCTCGTCCACACCACCGTCAGGGTGTTCTCCTTCCTTGATGTCATTAGTTAAGTGAGGGGGAATTACTTGAACATTTTCATCTCTCATTTTTCTTTTCTCCCGTAACGTTTGGCTGCCTCAACTTCCGTACTGGCAGCAGGATAATGCTCTAATTCCACAACCTTCAGTCGTAATGCCTCAAGACTCGTGACGTAATGACAGACTTCAGCTGTCTGAAGGCCAGACCATTTCTACCCTTGTTTACCCTGCCAACTATAATGGCTGGTCCACTTCAACCATTTTGTTTCCCCCTCATTTCCAGGCCCGTTCTTCCAGTTCACTGGCCTTCTCTGGCGAAGGAGGAGTCGAGTGCCATCGGCGTGGCTCAAGGAGGACCCGAGTGCTTTAAGTTGACTGTGAAACGGGTATGATACGTGACCGTGTGATGACCTGCCTGCCAGCGGCTGACCTCAGGTAATCTCCTCGTAACACTGCATCTTGTATTGCATGGTGACACTTGGCATCCTTGTGCGTTACATGGATGACACTTGGTAACCTCCTTCGTTACAAGGTGACACTTGGCAACCTCGTGTGTTACATACTGACAGTTGGCAAATACTTGCATTATATGCTGACACTTGGCAACTTCTTGTGTTAGATGCTGACACTTGGATACGATGACAAATCTTGACAAAACCCACTGTAATGCCACGTAAAGTGGAAGTCTTTTGAAGTTATCTTCGTCTGCTGCTGTAACGTGAGCTCCAAATGGCGATGATGTACGAGATATCATTCGAAACATCGTCTTTCAGTGTGTATGTAGACTGACGGATGTTTACCCTGATGAATCTGGCAACTGAGGAAGAACAAGAGGCAAAGAGCATTTCAGGTCTGAAGCGTCAACTTGGAATGCTGTGAACAGTATAATGATGTGAGCCTCAGTGAAAGACAATCTGATATTATCACAGTCTTCCGAAAACGTAATACTACAAGAATACAATGTGTCGTAATTCTTTTCATTATCATTAACGTCTAGCATTTGAAAAAAAAAAAAAAGGAATCGTTTTAAAGTTGCCAATTGCTACTGGGGGGAGGGGACCACTGCCTGGAAATTATCGTCCATTATGGTCAACTGTTGCAAACGTATGGACACCATCATCAGGGGGCAAGACCACCACTCAACACACCATTCCTAACATGGCTATGGAAAAATTGGCTCACGTCTGACAAATCTGTTTATTTCAGTTAATAACACAAATCACCATATACGTTGAGAGTGACGTGGTTGAAGTCTTCTATTTAGATTTTCATATAACTGCATTCTACAAAGTGTGCCACGTCCGAGGTTGTAAACATAAGTTGAAGTCGTATGAGACAGAAGGGGTTGTGTACTTCCATGGTCTGGACCATGGTTGTCCGGCCGTAAACAAAGACGTGGTGATTAATGATGGCCCTAGAATGGTTAGACGTAACAAGTGGCGTGCCACAGGGTCTTGGGTTCTCTTTCTCGTATAATAACAATGATAATTAGGAAATGTGGATATCTGTAAACAATATTTACCTAGGAAATAAATCTACAACTGATACTGTCTTTCTGCAGCTTCAAATAGACGTAGGCAAACTGATGGACTGACCTCATAGGTGGCGAATGACTACTTCTAACATCGTTCTGGGCAAAATTCTTACATATCAGTAAGGAAAACCAAGTAACAGCAGCACCACCACGACTTCTCAAAAAAAAAAAAGACTTGAGCGTGGTCATCTCTGGTGACCTAGAGCTAAGCAAGCAGCGCACAGAAGCCGTGAAAGCAGCGAACACAATTCCTGGATTCATAACGCACGGCTTTCGAATTCAAGAAATCCTCACTCCTCACAATTCACAGATAGGTCCCCATCTTGAATATAATGTTCAGTCTGGGTAACCATACCTGAAATATGACGAAATGAAGAGAGTACAGACACCGCTGAGCTGCCAAGACGATTCTCGGCATGACAAACAAAACTTATGAGAGCCAACTTGAACTTGCTGACCTGAGAAAAGAAAAGCTTTGATAATCTCAATCTACAAGCTACTTTAGGCTTGATAATCTCGATCTACAAGCTGCTTAAGGCATGATAATCTCGACCTACAAGCTACTTAAGGCATGATAATCTCGACCTACAAGCTACTTAAGGCATGATAATCTCGACCTACAAGCTACTTAAGGCATGATAATCTCGACCTACAAGCTACTTAAGGCTTGATAATCTCGACCTACAAGCTACTTAAGGCATGATAATCTCGACCTACAAGCTACTTAAGGCTTGATAATCTCGACCTACAAGCTACTTAAGGCATGATAATCTCGACCTACAAGCTACTTAAGGCATGATAATCTCGACCTACAAGCTACTTAAGGCATGATAATCTCGACCTACAAGCTACTTAAGGCTTGATTCGTCTGATTTCATTTGTAGTAACGGATGCAAACTCGTGGGCCAACGTCTTACCTCTATAGAGACGGAGTGCCTTGTCTTCAGCATGGAATGACTTATCAGTTGAAGTGGGTAAGTAATAGCAGTGCTACAATTGCTATTAAAAAAAAAAACCCAGACTCGAAGACAATTTAGCTTGAGGTACACAGCCAACACTTTTCTGCGCCTCCTTAGTGACATGGAACAGTTTTTCCAGGTATGCCTCACCGATCTGGGAGTTGCTGACGACTACCACTGCCACAAACAGAATCATGAAGACCCAGTGGTGTATCATCTCGCTGAAATTCCTTTAGATGCCTTTGTGTACAGAGAGAGAGAGAGAGAGAGAGAGAGAGAGAGAGAGAGAGAGAGAGAGAGAGAGAGAGAGAGAGAGAGAGAGAGAGAGAATAAAATTCATTTAGGGAACATAAGAGCTTCTTGCGTGGACCAGTTCCAGCCCCTGACGCCAGAGGGAGCCCCAGGTGCTGGTGGAGTGGTCACAGTTCTTTAGTCAGCTTTTTTAGTGTGTCCGTCAGCAAGGGCATGGCACTCGTCACCCAGCTCCCACAACCCAACAAGACACGTTATGACCGAAAGGAGAACACTAGTCAAGCAACGATGCAAGACTTCAGTGAACGTACAGGCTGGCGACTGACCATGCTCAGAAAGTCTTTGAGTTCCTGACGGTTGTCTAAGACCCAACAGAACCATGAAATATGGGATGATAATGCGAATGATACCTGGATGATAACACCAGCTCTCTATCTCTCTACCGTTACACTGTTCGTCGCTGCTAAATAACAAAGCGCACGTTCCCTGGCTGAGACTGGTAGGTCTCCAACGAGATGACACCACATTTCGGAGATCACTCGGTGTACTTACAGAGGAGACCAGTGTGGAGTTTGAGAGCCCTGTGGCTCATCAGACTAACCCTTGATGATGACTGCCCACGTCAGAGAAGTGATCGTCAACGTGATGTCACGGGAGAGTTAATTATGCCACCCAACTGACACCTCCCACCAGTTCAGTGGGTTCTCACCAAGAGACACGACTCAGTGGTTCCGAACTGAACCCTCTGTCATTTCTCACTGCTACTATATCTTAGATTATTCTACTGATGAAGGTATCATTCACCAAAACAGCACTTCGAGCACGACGGTACGACCCTGGAGCGAGGCAAAACTGAGTACACCGACCGTCGCTCTCAGGTAGAGTAATGGCCTGGCCTCTCACCTACCACTCGAGTGTTAGGTGCAAGGCTAGACCATCAGGTCTAAGGGTCGTACTGTCAACCTTAAGGGGTTGAGACCAAGTGAGAGAGCAGGTTGTCTTCAACCAACCAACAGTGAAAGCGAAAGCCTGATCAAAAGTTCACTGCCGCTGACACACGCAGGTACTGCAATCGTCCGGACGTCACTGCAGCCCACCACAGCACTGCCACTTCCTACCTACTACGGGATGAAGGAGCCATGGTATCCACAGGTAACCAGCGACAACTTACAGTGAAATGATTAAAGAAAAAACTATGTTGTACCACTTGATCTCCCATGGTGCAGCGCTAAGCATTACTTACCATGACGCCTGCACGGCCCATCCAGGATCGAGCCCGCATGGGTTCGAATCCTGGCTGCGGCAGTCAACTCGGCTGTTTATCCTCTGTATCCTTACTTGACAGAGCTGAGTCGAAAGCGGTCCGACCTATAAACTGTCCCAGGCTAACTCCTAAATCTGACACCCTTGCCCTATGCCGCAATGATGGTTCACTTTCCCTCTTCTATAGGTATTACTTTGGTTTCTGCTCCCGAGAGCTGGCTGCTTGTGTGCCCCCCATACCAGCTAGACCACGCTAATACTCGGCAAGCTGCTGCGTTACATGATTACTGTGCGGCCGTTGGCAGCTCAAAGGCGGGCCGTTTTGACAATTGCTTCTTTCACTACACGTCGAAGCTTTGGAACTGTTTACATTCTCAAGTCTTTACGAATACCTATGACCTGGCACATTTTAAAAGGCAGGTCTTTCACGTCCTCAAAAATTCGTAAATACTTTTCCTTGTCTTTTCTTTTCCGCTCATAATTCTCTCTATATATCAAATATGTCCCGGCCTTAATATGGACTTTTGCCTGTGACTGGAGCCTTCAACACAAAAAACAAGCTTTCTTGCTGGGTTTCCATACATTTGTCCGACATCTTTTCAGTATGCAAACTTAACCACCCTGGCTCTTCCTTGTTAAGTGGTTTTCCAGTTCACAATTTATCACTTTACCCCATAAATTTGTTGCCCCTTCCATTTCTCCCCTATCCCAGGGAACAGAGGAAAAAGATATTCCCCTCGCTTGTCCCTACGTCCCGGAGAAGGCAACTAAAAGTGGGGCGGTGGAAAGCGAGGGGCTGGAAACCCTCCCCTTCTTGTGTTCGGTTTCTGAGAAAAAGAAAAATGGAACAGAAGGAGCCAAGTGAGGAGTGCTCATCCTCCTCGCAGTCTGAGGCTGGCTGTCTGAATGTGTGTGTGGATGTAACCATGATGAGGAGCATGTTTCGGGAGAGGAGACTGGATGATCTTAATGATTGGAACCTGAACATGCAGGAGGGTGTGAGGCCTACATGAGATAGAGGGAATTGGAGCGATGTGGTATACAGAGGGCGACGTGCTGTCACAGGACTGAACCTGAGCATATGAAATGGTTGGGGAAACCAAGGAAAGGTCTGTAGGGCTTGGTTATGGAGAGGGGGCACTGGTTTCCGTGCACTATGCATGATACATGGAGTGGATGTCACTATGCATGATACATGGAGTGGATGTCACTATGCATGATACATGGAGTGGATGTCACTATGCATGATACCTGGAGTGGATGTCACTATACATGATACATGGAGTGGATGTCACTATGCATGATACATGGAGTGGATGTCACTATACATGATACATGGAGTAGATGTCACTATGCATGATACATGGAGTGGATGTCACTATGCATGATACATGTAGTGGATGTCACTGTGCATGATACATGGAGTGGATGTCACTATGCATGATACATGGAGTGGATGTCACTATGCATGATACATGGAGTGGATGTCACTATGCATGATACATGGAGTGGACGTCACTATGCATGATACATGGAGTGGATGTCACTATGCATGATACATGGAGTGGATGTCACTATGCATGATACATGGAGTGGATGACACTTTACATGATACATGGAGTGGATGTCACTATGCATGATACATGGAGGGGATGTCACTATGCATGATACATGGAGTGGATGTCACTATGCATGATACATGGAGGGGATGTCACTATGCATGATACATGGAGTGGATGTCACTATGCATGACACATGGAGTGGATGTCACTATGCATGATACATGGAGTGGATGTCACTATGCATGATACATGGAGTGGATGTCACTATGCATGATACATGGAGTGGATGTCACTATGCATGATACATGGAGTGGATGTCACTATGCATGATACATGGAGTGGATGTCACTATGCATGATACATGGAGTGGATGTCACTATGCATGATACATGGAGTGGATGTCACTATGCATGATACATGGAGTGGATGTCACTATGCATGATACATGGAGTGGACATAAGCGAATGAGACCGTTCTTTTCTGCTACTGGCTTTACCTCACTACGCGGGAAACAGTGAACAGGTCTTGAAAAAACAGTATTTTGGTACGTTCCATGCTGTTATCTAAGACTTAATAAGATTATCTTTCTTTCTTTTTTGAGAAACTTACGTCAGAAAAACTACACGAGATAACCTGATTACTCTGATAATGAAGTAGTGTAACTAGAAGCTGACGCATCAGGGCTCCTCCCGGGGACCACGAGTACTATATATTCCACTTGGCCCTACGAGACCCCACCTCCTCCAGTCACACACCAATGTAAGCAACACGGTGGTGTAACCTATCCTGACCCACCCAGGTGGTCATCCCTCCCTCCGCTCACTTCTAAACTCGGTGAAATGAGTCGATACAGCTTTCCCAATAGATGTACCAGAAAGGGAAGGGGGAAAAATAAAAAATCCACTCATATGAATGGAATTAGAAAAAAAAATTCTATGATTCATTTACTTAGAAGAAGAAAAAACAAATATAAATTCTATGATTCATTTACTTCTATGAAGCTGAAGAAGAGACGCGCTACATCTCAGGTGACAAGCAACTTCCACGTGTGTACTGACCAGCATCTACCATATCTATCGAAGTTCGTGGTTGGACACCCTGTCATCTTGGCGTTTTTAAGACGAGACAGAACACCACCACAGTGGAAGCTGATCACAAACGACAAACAACCACAGGAACAACTTAACCACCCACAAACCCGTTGTCAAATACCCAGATTTCCTAAAGAAAACGTTGACACAGAACCCAACCCAACGTGTGTTAAAGAAACTCAGGAGTTTAAATTGTGGCCAGAGGTCTCTCTCTCTCTCAGTACCAGCGACCTTACTGCCTTTGAAATTGACCTCATTCAGTCCAGGGAAATTACACAGTGTGATAGTTCCCTCGACCGTGGAGGTGAACACAGGGCGCCATTATTTACGATAATCTGGTGGAGCGTAAATCTCAGGGGCCGGGATAAGGTCTGAATTGAGAAAGGGTCAAAGACCTAGCGTGAGGTCGTGAACCCAGTAAACAGACGTTAAGGGTCAGGTCTACTGAGAATAACATTAGAAGTTTACAGTGTGAGGGATGAATGATGAAGTCAGGGAACTGATAAAATGATCTCTCTCTCTCTCTCTCTCTCTCTCTCTCTCTCTCTCTCTCTCTCTCTCTCTCTCTCTCTCTCTGTACGCACGTGTATATATGCATCTATCTAACATTAATGTATATGCTTCTATTTTTGTGCGTGTGTGTGTGTGTGTTTGTTTTTGGTCTCTATCCCTCTGTACGTATGTCTTGGTCAATAAGAAGTCTATGAACTGAGAGAGAGAGAGAGAGAGAGAGAGAGAGAGAGAGAGAGAGAGAGAGAGAGAGAGAGAGAGAGAGAGAGAGAGAGACTGCCCCTGTACTATAAGACTAGACTGTAGAATACCGCTCCACATGTACCTCACTCGCAGGCTTGTGTTTTGACTTTTCAAGTGGTGAGCGTTTACATCATCAATATACCCGGTGTCGTAAGGGCGTGTGGAAGGCCAAAGAAAAAAAAGCTTGTCAAAAATGTTGACTAAAAGGTGAAGTCTAATACTGTGTCAGAAAGCATGAGTGTGTCATAAGTTAATTAACAAGACAATGGTCTCACTTCCTCCAGAGGACCATGTGTCAAAGAGGGCGACTGTACGAGGCGTTACGAGGCGTGCGTGAGACATGTCGGGGTTCGTTATGAGTGGTATTGACTGCATCTGAAATTACGTTCGTCTCAGAAACCATGAGTAGATGCAAGGTCGTAAATATCTTGGAATTCATGATTTTTTTTAAAATCCGGGAGTCATGAAGAACGTGGCTGGTGGTGGGTGCGTGTCAGTGTGGCTCAAAGTTAGTTAGTGGGTGAGACACTGCGTTAGGGGACAGTGGGAGTGTACCAAATGCTGTGTGTGTGTGTGTGTGTGTGTGTGTGTGTGTCACAGACGCTGTGACTCTCTCAGTGTCATGAGTGCGTCATAGATCGCGTGTCAAAAGGGGTCGTCATTGTCGGGTCACAAGGGCGTCAGCCACTCATGAGAGCCCTAGGTACTACGGGTGTGTTGATGAAATGGTGTTTGGCGTTTGAGAGGTCGTAATTATCAGAGTCTGTCACCCTCTTGCCGGATCCCAGCGAACCAAAGTCCAGCAACCAGGTCCCTCCCCTACCGGATCCCAGCGAACTAAAGCACCAGCAACCAGGTCTCTTCCCTACCGGATCCCAGCGAACCAAAGCACTAGCAACCAGGTCTCTCCCCTACCGGATCCCAGCGAACCAAAGCACCAGCAACCAGGTCCCTCCCCTACCGGATCCCAGCGAACCAAAGCACCAACAACCAGGTCCCTCCCCTACCGGATCCCAGCGAACCAAAGCACCAGCAACCAGGTCCCTCCCCTACCGGATCCCAGCGAACCAAAGCACCAGCAACCAGGTCCCTCCCCTACCGGATCCCAGCGAACCAAAGCACTAGCAACCAGGTCTCTTCCCTACCGGATCCCAGCGAACCAAAGCACTAGCAACCAGGTCTCTTCCCTACCGGATCCCAGCGAACCAAAGCACCAGCAACCAGGTCTCTTCCCTACCGGATCCCAGCGAACCAAAGCACCGGCAACGTTTTTGTGACGAATCTGTTGCATCCCTCGAACAAACAGGTGCCTTTCATTGTGACGCGCTGAGCACTGCAGAGAGCGAGCTTGTCAATAAATGTCTGACCTACAATAAAATTCGTTCGTTATTCCACCTGGCTGTGTAGTTAACAGCGAGAGAGAGAGAGAGAGAGAGAGAGAGAGAGAGAGAGAGAGAGAGAGAGAGAGAGAGAGAGAGAGAGAGAGAGAGAGAGAGAGAGAGAATGGTAGGACGGACGGATAAAGCAGCACGGAAAAAGTAAAAGTGCTGTGAATGGACGCTGTGCGGCGATGTAAACAGTCTATTAACGCAATTCACAGTGAGCTAAACATTTATGGAAGCGCCGGGGTAAGGGCGGTCCTGATGCTGTGCTCTGCTAAGTGTCACACGAGCCGTGTGGAGAGGCACCGCTGGGCAGCGGCCAGCCTCCCGTACTGGCGGAACTGTGAACGTTGTTTAGGAGACACAGCACGACGATGACACACGGTTATTGCCTACACTGAGTTACATCTAGACGGGACGGAGTGGTCTGTAGTCCCGGACGAGGCTTGGGGTCTGCCTTTCTGAGCTGGACCATTGTTTGGTCCACCGGCCGTATGTGACAAGGCCGAGAAGGGATCATCCTGGTAGGTGCCCAGAGCAGAGGAGTGGACCAGATCCACCAGTGGTCAGATAACAGGGCAGAGGAGTGGACCAGATCCACCAGTGGTCAGATAACAGAGCAGAGGAGTGGACCAGATCCACCAGTGGTCAGATAACAGAGCAGAGGAGTGGACCAGATCCACTAGGGGTCAGATAACAGAGCAGAGGAGTGGACCAGATCCACCAGTGGTCAGATAACAGAGCAGAGGAGTGGACCAGATCCACTAGGGGTCAGATAACAGAGCAGAGGAGTGGACCAGATCCACCAGGGGTCAGATAACAGAGCAGAGGAGTGGACCAGCTCCACTAGGGGTCAGATAACAGAGCAGAGGAGTGGACCAGATCCACTAGGAGTCAGACAACAGAGCAGAGGAGTGGACCAGCTCCACTAGGGGTCAGATAACAGAGCAGAGGAGTGGACCAGATCCACCAGGGGTCAGATAACGGAGCAGAGGAGTGGACCAGATCCACCAGGGGTCAGATAACGGAGCAGAGGAGTGGACCAGATCCACCAGGGGTCAGATAACAGAGCAGAGGAGTGGACCAGCTCCACTAGGGGTCAGATAACAGAGCAGAGGAGTGGACCAGCTCCACTAGGGGTCAGATAACAGAGCAGAGGAGTGGACCAGATCCACCAGGGGTCAGATAACAGAGCAGAGGAGTGGACCAGATCCACCAGGGGTCAGATAACGGAGCAGAGGAGTGGACCAGATCCACCAGGGGTCAGATAACAGAGCAGAGGAGTGGACCAGCTCCACTAGGGGTCAGATAACAGAGCAGAGGAGTGGACCAGATCCACTAGGGGTCAGACAACAGAGCAGAGGAGTGGACCAGCTCCACTAGGGGTCAGATAACAGAGCAGAGGAGTGGACCAGATCCACCAGGGGTCAGATAACGGAGCAGAGGAGTGGACCAGATCCACCAGGGGTCAGATAACGGAGCAGAGGAGTGGACCAGATCCACCAGGGGTCAGATAACAGAGCAGAGGAGTGGACCAGCTCCACTAGGGGTCAGATAACAGAGCAGAGGAGTGGACCAGCTCCACTAGGGGTCAGATAACAGAGCAGAGGAGTGGATCAGATCCACCAGGGGTCAGATAACAGAGCAGAGGAGTTGACTAGATCCACCAGGGGTCAGATAACGAAGCAGAGGAGTGGACCAGATCCACCAGTGGTCAGATAACAGAGCAGAGGAGTGGACCAGATCCACCAGGGGTCAAGGAGCTGACAAATGGATTAGATCCACCACTCACCGCCACTGTTCAACACCTGCCATCATCCACCATCACCATTTCACACCTGCTGCTGCTAACACCGTCCCTACATCCACGGTCTACTGTGGCTGGAACGTGGATAGCAACTGATGAAGAATACAGGCCAATTACTCCCCCTGGGTTAGCGAGTCCAGCCTGAGTCACAGTGACTTATGGGTAACTCATCCCGTGACTCATAATTGTTTACATTTTTCCCCGAATTCAATTTGTTTATTTTAGAGTCTCAATCTCTTTCTTATATGGTCTGTCTGTCTGTTGCGATGGGCGCTACGCATTAGCCCAGACTCAGAGCAAACTCTCGCCATTGGGGCTCGAAGTGGGATCTCTCTCTCTCTCTCTCTCTCTCTCTCTCTCTCTCTCTCTCTCTCTCTCTCTCTCTCTCTCAATTCTAACCAGTTTCACGAGTCAATAAGAGCACCGGCGCAGCACAATCTAAAAAACAAAAACAAAAGTGTTTAACAGAGGCGACTGCCGTGCACGGAGCAGACTGTCGCGCTTCCTGGAGGTCCTGTGTGACTGCATGGGGGACGTGGTGATGGTGGAGCAGCGAGCCACCGAAGAGACATCAAGACGAGCCAGTGTACAGCAAGGCGAGAGAGAGAGAGAGAGAGAGAGAGAGAGAGAGAGAGAGAGAGAGAGAGAGAGAGAGAGAGAGAGAGACCTTTGTGAGTGACGACAATAATAAAGAAAATCTTGTATAACCAGAAAGTACCACTATGAAAATACTGTTGGGATCATTAGACGGAGGAAAACTCAGGCACTGCGATCAGCGGGGACGGATGATGCAAAATTCAGATTCAAAAAGAAAAAAGAAAATGAAAATGTGACGGACACACACACACACACACACACACACACACACACACACACACACACACACACACACACACACACACACACACACACACAGGATGAATCAGCTCATAATTCAGTGACTCGGAGTGTTGGATGCAGATATGGGAATTAATGAGCGACATCATAAAGCAAGCAGAATGGCGCTCATCAATATGGCGCGAGATCTCATTCATCAATGAAAACAGTAATGAATGAGAAAGACAAATGTCCTGCTGGATAAAAATAACGAAAAATATATATATATATGCCAATATACCATTATTAGAATAACTGATTTAACAGCGACTTCTCGTACAGACGTAATTGAACTTATAACGAGCAGATGACTGTAAATTAGAAAATGTAATATGAGTAACAAAACAATCTCAATGCTTCAAAAAGAAATCACGTATAAAAAAAAAAAAAAATGAAAAACACACATTCCAGCTATTAAGAAAAATAAAATAAAGACAGACTCTGTGTTGTGCATATGAGGGAAAACATCAGAAGCAGAGCGATGAAAGTGTACAGAGTTGGAAACGAGAATGACACCAGATCATGTGGCACCTATGGTCACAGTATCTATGAATCATACACCTATTCTCTCTAGGTGTATAACATCTACTCCAAAATGTGTACGAAAGCAAGGATTCTATAACACGGAAGATTGTGAGTAAAGTCTCCTTGAAATTTACTACAAATAGGGTAAATATATCTGCAGCTTGAGAGTTAAATGCAAGTTCATACACTTATGACGATGAGCTCAACGAGAAATTAATAAGATGGCAGGAATTTTCTAGAGCCGAAGAAAAAACGAGAAATGCAGATACAATCGTGGAGTGTGCAGGGGTCAAACTCGAGAACACTCGAACTGCAGGAAGGAAAGGGAACCAAGATCAATATACAAAGAGAAAAACCAGATGTACAGGAGGTTCTGAACAGAGACGGCGATGGTTATGCAAAATCAGATAATGAGGCACTGCAATGAGCACGGCCTTAGATAAGACATGGTGAAAAATGGACACCACACGAAGTGCCACAACCCAACGAAGTCATAAACGGCAGAAACATAAATAACAACACTCCTTATCATCATCATCGAACACCTGAGGAAAATGGGACGATGTCTAAAACCAATATTAAAACGACTGAAAAAAAATGTATGACTGAAGAGACGATGATGATGAAATGAAACGGTACGCATCATCACTGGCTACATCATGCCAGTTACAGAAACCCACCAAACCAATGGAACTCTCATTTTATTGGAAAACCAAATACGAAAAGCTCTAACTGATATGGAAGTAGAATAAATGATAAGACGAGGAAACCAAACAAGATAATAAGTGAACACACAAAGACCGAAAGCCAGCTAAAGACATAGAAAGGCTTACTGGACCCTAAAAATGTATACAAATACACACAATCTCATTACCATATACTCTAGAATGAAAAATAAGATACATTACTGAGTACATACACTAAAGATAACCAAACAGTCTTGAACTACAAGACGGAAACTTGGCTGAACGAGAGAGTGAAAGATGAGGCAAACTGGGAACAATATGAAACCTACAGAACAGACAGAGCCAAAATCAAACACGGCGGTGGAGATGCATACGGGTAAGTCTTTCATAATCTGAAAGAAAAGCAACTGATGAAGAAGAGTCAATGTGAGCTAACTTTAGCGAGCATCGCAGACACACACACACACACACACACACACACACACACACACAATAAACTTCAAAATCATAAAGTTTCTCAAACTCCAAGCTAAATAAATAGCTCTTAGGAATCATTAGCCGAGGTGAAGAAATACTAAAGGGAGCGAAGAATCCTAACCTAATATATCATATGACCTGGTGACTCTATCTTCCATCTTATTGACTGGCAGGAGAGAGAAGCAGAGCGGAAATGTAGACACAAGTGTAAAGGAGAGAGAGAGAGAGAGAGAGAGAGAGAGAGAGAGAGAGAGAGAGAGAGAGAGAGAGAGAGAGAGAGAGAGAGAGAGAGAGAGAGAGATCGGTTAGTTAATCTCTGACAGTCACTCAACTTTGTGCGGACAGACCACAGACCGACAAGGTGGAACAACACAACAGACCTTGTCTTTACAAATGACGTGTCACTGTTGTCAGATGTAGAAGTAAATGATCAAGTTTATGAGATCACGACCATCGGAGAAAATGACGGCAGTGTGCAGTGTCGAAACTGATTAAATAATGATGTGATACAGCAACTGAAGATGACATGATATTTCACCACAAGAAAATGGACTGAAGCGCTGTCTCAGAGATTGGATCTTATATAGACAGGATTGAGATCTTCATCAAAGACAAAAATACAGACACAAATAGGGAAATATTAAGAAAAAAATAAGTCAAACAATCACTGAGCTAATAACAACCAAAAGGAAATCCATGGCAGGAAAAGGTAGATGACAAGAGACAGAAATCAGTGTATGGACGAAAAGGGTCAGCAATGACTCTGGAAATACTAAAAGAGCTTCATGAAAAAATGCCGAAGAAAAAATAACGAAATCCCACTGAAGAGAACTGAAAATGAACGAAGAATGTGGTAAAAAAAAAACCAAAGTCACAACTCTCGTACATGTAAAAAAAGAGAAATTTCACTTCTTAAATAGGAGAAAATATGTAAATGACCCCAAGGAAATGTACACGCTGTTAAATGAGATATCAGATGATGAACTGTTTAACCAACATGATAACCATACAATCACTGATACTGAGATATCAGAAATGATATAAGCAAAGCTGAACTGATGACCATGGAGAGAACACAGCTCTGGGAGGAGATGGAATCCTAGAGACCTTCCTGAAGGAGATGTAGCCATTACTGGCAACATGAATGGCGTTATGATGTGGCAAAGTCGGGATGGAAAACAAAATAGCAAACAACATAAGATATATATATATATATATATATATATATATATATATATATATATATATATATATATATATATATATATATACATACATATATATATATATATATATATATATATATATATATATATATATATATATATATATATATATATATGGGAACTTCAGTGAAGGGCGCAAATGGGGAGGTGATAACAAGTAGTGGTGATGTGAGAAGGAGATGGAGTGAGTATTTTGAAGGTTTGTTGAATGTGTTTGATGATAGAGTGGCAGATATAGGGTGTTTTGGTCGAGGTGGTGTGCAAAGTGAGAGGGTTAGGGAAAATGATTTGGTAAACAGAGAAGAGGTAGTGAAAGCTTTGCGGAAGATGAAAGCCGGCAAGGCAGCAGGTTTGGATGGTATTGCAGTGGAATTTATTAAAAAAGGGGGTGACTGTATTGTTGACTGGTTGGTAAGGTTATTTAATGTATGTATGACTCATGGTGAGGTGCCTGAGGATTGGCGGAATGCGTGCATAGTGCCATTGTACAAAGGCAAAGGGGATAAGAGTGAGTGCTCAAATTACAGAGGTATAAGTTTGTTGAGTATTCCTGGTAAATTATATGGGAGGGTATTGATTGAGAGGGTGAAGGCATGTACAGAGCATCAGATTGGGGAAGAGCAGTGTGTTTTCAGAAGTGGTAGAGGATGTGTGGATCAGGTGTTTGCTTTGAAGAATGTATGTGAGAAATACTTAGAAAAGCAAATGGATTTGTATGTAGCATTTATGGATCTGGAGAAGGCATATGATAGAGTTGATAGAGATGCTCTGTGGAAGGTATTAAGAATATATGGTGTGGGAGGAAAGTTGTTAGAAGCAGTGAAAAGTTTTTATCGAGGATGTAAGGCATGTGTACGTGTAGGAAGAGAGGAAAGTGATTGGTTCTCAGTGAATGTAGGTTTGCGGCAGGGGTGTGTGATGTCTCCATGGTTGTTTAATTTGTTTATGGATGGGGTTGTTAGGGAGGTAAATGCAAGAGTTTTGGAAAGAGGGGCAAATATGAAGTCTGTTGGGGATGAGAGAGCTTGGGAAGTGAGTCAGTTGTTGTTCGCTGATGATACAGCGCTGGTGGCTGATTCATGTGAGAAACTGCAGAAGCTGGTGACTGAGTTTGGTAAAGTGTGTGGAAGAAGAAAGTTAAGAGTAAATGTGAATAAGAGCAAGGTTATTAGGTACAGTAGGGTTGAGGGTCAAGTCAATTGGGAGGTGAGTTTGAATGGAGAAAAACTGGAGGAAGTAAAGTGTTTTAGATATCTGGGAGTGGATCTGGCAGCGGATGGAACCATGGAAGCGGAAGTGGATCATAGGGTGTGGGAGGGGGCGAAAATTCTGGGGGCCTTGAAGAATGTGTGGAAGTCGAGAACATTATCTCGGAAAGCAAAAATGGGTATGTATGAAGGAATAGTGGTTCCAACAATGTTGTATGGTTGCGAGGCGTGGGCTATGGATAGAGTTGTGCGCAGGAGGATGGATGTGCTGGAAATGAGATGTTTGAGGACAATGTGTGGTGTGAGGTGGTTTGATCGAGTGAGTAACGTAAGGGTAAGAGAGATGTGTGGAAATAAAAAGAGCGTGGTTGAGAGAGCAGAAGAGGGTGTTTTGAAGTGGTTTGGGCACATGGAGAGGATGAGTGAGAAAAGATTGACCAAGAGGATATATGTGTCGGAGGTGGAGGGAACAAGGAGAAGAGGGAGACCAAATTGGAGGTGGAAAGATGGAGTGAAAAAGATTTTGGGTGATCGGGGCCTGAACATGCAGGAGGGTGAAAGGAGGGCAAGGAATAGAGTGAATTGGAGCGATGTGGTATACCGGGGTTGACGTGCTGTCAGTGGATTGAATCAAGGCATGTGAAGCGTCTGGGGTAAACCATGGAAAGCTGTGTAGGTATGTATATTTGCGTGTGTGGACGTATGTATATACATGTGTATGGGGGGGGGGTTGGGCCATTTCTTTCGTCTGTTTCCTTGCGCTACCTCGCAAACGCGGGAGACAGCGACAAAGTATAATAAAAAAAAAAATAAATATATATATATATATAGCATTTATGGATCTGGAGAAGGCATATGATAGAGTTGATAGAGATGCTCTGTGGAAGGTATTAAGAATATATGGTGTGGGAGGCAAGTTGTTAGAATCAGTGAAAAGTTTCTATCGAGGATGTAAGACATGTGTACGTGTAGGAAGAGAGGAAAGTGATTGGTTCTCAGTGAATGTAGGTTTGCGGCAGGGGTGTGTGATGTCTCCATGGTTGTTTAATTTGTTTATGGATGAGGTTGTTAGGGAGGTGAATGCAAGAGTTTTGGAGAGAGGGGCAAGTATGCAGTCTGTTGTGGATGAAAGAGCTACAGCGCTGGTGGCTGATTCATGTGAGAAACTGAAGAAGCTGGTGACTGAGTTTGGTAAAGTGTGTGGAAGAAGAAAGTTAAGAGTAAATGTGAATAAGAGCAAGGTTATTAGGTACAGTAGGGTTGAGGGACAAGTCAACTGGGAGGTAAGTTTGAATGGAGAAAAACTGGAGGAAGTGAAGTGTTATAGATATCTGGGAGTGGATTTGGCAGCGGATGGAACCATGGAAGTGGAAGTGAATAATAGGGTGGGGGAGGGAGGGGAAGTTCTGGGAGCGTTGAAGAGTGTGTAGTAGTCTAGAACATTATCTTGGAAAGCAAAAATGGGTATGTTTGAAGGAATAGTGGTTTCAACAATGTTATATGGTTGCGAGGCGTGGGCTATGGATAAAGTTGTGCGCAGGAGGGTGGATGTGCTGGAAATGAGATGTTTGAGGACAATATGTGGTGTGAGGTGATTTGATCGAGTAAGTAATGTAAGGGTAAGAGAGATGTGTGGTAATAAAAAAGAATGTGGTTGAGAGAGCAGAAGAGGGTGTTTTGAAATGGTTGGTCACATGGAGAGAATGAGTTAGGAAAGATTGACCAAGAGGATATATGTGTCAGAGGTGGAGGGATTGAGGAGAAGTGGGAGACCAAACTGGAGGTGGAAAGATGGAGTGAAAAATATTTTGAGTGATCGGGGCCTAAACATGCAGGTGGATGAAAGGCGTGCATGGAGGAGAGTGAATTGGAACGATGTGGTATACCGGGGTCGACGTGCTGTCAATGGATTGAACCAGGGCATGTGAAGCTCTGGGGTAAACCATGGAAAGTTCTGTGGGGCTTGGATGTGGAAAGGGAGCTGTGGTTTCGGTGCATTATTATGACAGCTAGAGACTGAGTGTGTCTTTTCCTAGCGCTACCTCGCGCACATGAGGGGAGGAGGGGGTTGTTATTTCATGTGTGGCGGGGTGGCGATGGGAATGAATAAAGGCAGACAGTATGAACTATGTACATGTGTATATATGTCTGTGTGTGTATATATATGTATACGTTGAGATGTATAGATATGTATATTTGCGTGTGTGGACGTGTATGTATATACATGTGTATGTGGGTGGGTTGGGCCATTCTTTCGTCCGTTCCTTGCGCTACCTCGCTACCGCGGGAGATAGCGACAAAGCAAAATAAATATAAATGAATATATATATATATATATATATATATATATATATATATATATATATATATATATATATATATATATATATATATTCCAATGAGTCCACGGGGAAAATGAAACACGATAAGTTCCCAATTGCACTTTCTTTATCACATCATCAGGGGAAACACAAGAGAGAATCATACGTCAGTTGATATACATCGAAGAGACGAAGCTTCGTCTCCTCGATGTATATCAACTGACTTATATTTCTCTCTTGTGTCTCCCCTGATGATGTGATTATTGCACGAAAGTGCACTTGGGAACTTATCGTGTTTCATTTTCCTCGTGGACTCACAGGAATATCTTGAACACGCGCAAAATTGTGATCCTTTCCTATATATATATATATATATATATATATATATATATATATATATATATATATATATATATATATATATATATACATACATAAGAAGCGACAGAATATCATTAATGATAACACTTAAGCTATATATATGAAGTAAAATTATATACTAACATTTCGTATTGTCACGACCAAACAAATGGAAATGAACACGCTGGATCGAATCTAGGACACATCACAGTGTGGAGGATGGAAGGTTTGGCGATCATGGGACGTTGAGAGGACTCAAACACTCCTGCCCAGTGAGCCGAGGATTATGTACATATGATATACATATTAATCTACACATGGTAACAACATGGAGTCAAGAACAGCCTGCTTGAACACCAAGAAGGAAAAAGATTTTGACTTAGAAGAAACGAGTGTAGGTAACTGTGGTATAAAAATCCCCTGGAATATACCAAAAGACACGAAACAAAAACTACATGAAAGCCTAGCTTGGAAGATGGAAAGACTTAAAAGATGGTTTGCGTAGTGGAATGAGGAAACTGTCCGCCTGGAACAACAACAATGTGGACAATAAACCTGGATGAATGGCTAAGACCAGACCCAAAAATCAGGTCAACAGTAGAGACACATCATGCACTGTGGCACACAACACAACGAACAACACTCAGGCGACGCAACCGGGTACGCGCTACCCACTTTGCCAACCCGCGCCACCTAATCCTCGTCGTAGGTACTCGTAGGAATAGTCTCTCTCTCTCTCTCTCTCTCTCTCTCTCTCTCTCTCTCTCTCTCTCTCTCTCTCTCTAGCCCAATCGGCTGTGCCAGCGAATCCGGGATGTCTGGTAATAACCACAGCTGGACCTCCGGTAATCAGCTGCTGTTCACACAGTAACACACGACACTTCCAGGTGACCCAGTGTGCGTAACATTAGATTTTTCTGTTTTTGTTTATCTTATCAGAATATCGCATAACCCGTCTCTCTGTGGAGGAAACTTGCTCAAACTAATGCATAATTATCTTTTACTTGTTCATGTTATGTAAGTAACTGCCGTGTATATATATATATATATATATATATATATATATATATATATATATATATATATATATATATATATATATATATATATATGTATATATATATTTATATATATATATATATATATATATATATATATATATATATATATATATATATATATATATATATATATATATATATATATTCAGTAAGCTATCACTCAATTCTTTACATGTCCTCTCGTATTGCTTGTTATCAATACTGCAAATCAAAACCTGTTCAAAACCACATCAAACTACCCTAACTACTACTACTACTACTACTACTACTACTATTACTACTACTACTACTGCCAACGATGATTGGCTAATCAAAAACCTTTCACACATTTCTGACATGCACCCCGCCACTTATTGGACAATGACCTCGCGTCTTTACACTGCTCATAATCATGACCAACAACACTGAAATATCTCTTGATTTTTACTCGACTCCTCCTCCATCATATCAAAAATGTCTAATGGATACTAATTAGCCTCATCACATTTTTCTTCCAGTGGAAGAAATTTAATTAGCAGGAGTGTAGAAGGATACAGAATGGCTGAGAAGTTTTCCATTTCAAAGAGAGATATTATAATAATAATATTAATAATAATAATAATAATATTCTTGTCCGTTACTGTACAGGGAATAAATAGAATCCTGTTCTATTTTGGTAACTATTAACAATAATGGTGAACTTTATATATATATATATATATATATATATATATATATATATATATATATATATATATATATATATATATATATATTACACTTTATTATAATTAACAGCCGTCTCTTGCGTTAGCGAGGAAACACAGCGAGGAATGGCCCAACCCACCCACATATACATGTATACACATAAACGCCCACATATACATACACAGAGAAATACATATATGTACATATATTCATACTTGTTGCCTTCATCCTTTCCCTTCGCCACCACGCCACATACGAATCTGCAGACAGTAAAAGGCCATATGCGTTCACACTGTCTCTAGCTGTCAAGTGTAATGTACCGAAACCACAGCTTCCTTACCACTCCATGCCCCACAGACCTTTCCATAGTTTACCCCAGACGCTTCACATACCCTGGTTCAGTCTATTGGTAACACGTCGACCCTGGTATATCATATCGTTCCAGTTCACTCTATTCCTTGCACCCCTTTCACCTTCCTGTATGTTCAGGCATCGAACGCTCAAAATCCTTTTCACTCTATCCTTCCACCTCGAATTTGGTCTTCCACTTCTCCTTCTTCCCTCCACTTCTGACACATATATCCTCTTCGTCAATCTTTCCTCACTCATTATCTCCATGTGTCCAAACCAGTTCAATACATCCTCTTCTGCTCTCTCAACCACACTCTTTTTATTACCACACATATCTCTTACCCTTTCATTACTTACTCGAACAAACCACCTCACACCACATATTGTCCTCAAACATCTCATTTCCAATACATCCACCCTCCTCCGCACAACCCTATCTATAGCCCACGCCTCGCAACCATATAACATTGTTGGAACCACTATTCCTTCAACCATACCAATTTTTGCTCTCCTAAATAACGTTCTCACCTTCCATACTCCCAAAACCTTCGCTCCCTCCCTACTTTGTGACTCACTTCCGCTTCCATGGTTCCATCCGCTGCTAAGTCCACTCCCACATATCTAAAACACTTCACTTCCTCCAGTTTTTCTCCATTCAAACTTACCTCCCAATTAACTTGTCCCTCAACCCTACTGAACCTGATAACCTTGCTCTTATTCACATTTACTCTCAACTTTCTTCTTTCACACACTTTACCAAACTCAGTCACCAGCTTCTGCAGTTTCTCACCCGAATTAGCCAACAGCGCTGCATCATCAGCGAACAACAACTGGCTCACTTCCCAAGCCTTCTGATCCACAACAGACTGCATACTTGCCCCTCTCTCCAAAACTCTTGCATTCACCTCCCTAACCACCCCATCCATAAACAAATTAAACTACCATGGAGACATCACACACCCCTGCCGCAAACCGACATTCACTGGGAACCAACCACTTTCCTCTCTTCCTACTTGTACACATGCCTTACATCCTTGGTAAAAACTTTTCACTGCTTCTAGCAACTTACCTCCCACACCATATACTCTTAAAACCTTGCACAAACATCTCTATTCATCCCATCATATGCCTTCTCCAGGTCCATAAATGCTACATACAAATCCATCAGTTTTTTCTAAGTATTTCTCACTTACATTCTTAAAAACAAATACCTGATCCCCACATCCTCTACCACTTCTGAAACCACAATGCTCTACCCCAATCTGGTGCTCTGTATATGCCTTTACCCTCTCAATCAATAGCCTCCTACATAATTTCCCAAGAATACTCAACAAACTTATGCCTCTGTAATCTGAACACTAAACTTTATCCCCTTTGCCTTTGTACAATGGCACTATGCATGCATTCCGTCAATCCTCAGCCACTCCCAAAATGATCCATACATACATTAAATAACCTTATCAACCATCAACAACACAGTCATCCCCCCCCCTTTTTTTTTATAGATTGCACTGCAGTACCATCCAAACCCGCCGCCTTGGAAGCTTTCATTTTCCGCAAAGCTTTCACAACCTCTTACCTGTTCACCAAACCAATCCCCCTGACCCTCTAACTTCACACACCACCCCGACCAAAACACCCTATATCTGCCACTGTATCATCAAACACACTCAACAAACCTTCAAAATATTCACTCCATATTCTCACTTCATCACTACTTGTTATTACCTCCCCATCTACCCTCTTCACCGATGTTCCCATTTGTTCTCTTGCCTTACGCACTTTATTTACCTCCTTCCAAGACATCTTTTCATTCTTTCCTAAAATCTAATGATGCTCTCTCACCCCAACTCTCATTTGCCCTCTTTTTTACCTCTTGCACCGTTCTTTTAAGCTGCCGCTTTTATACATCTCCCAGTCATTCGCACTACTTCCCTGCAAAAATCGTCCAAACACCTCTCTCTTCTCTTTCGCTAACAATCTTACTTCTTCATCCCACCATTCACCACCCTTTCTAATCTGCCCACCTCCCACCTTTCTCATGCCACAGGCATCTTTCGCGCAAGCCATCACTGTTTCCCTAAATACATCCCATTCCTCCCCCACTCCTCTCACCTCATTTGCTCTCATCTTATGCCATTTGCGCTCAATCTCTCCTGGCACCTCTTCACACAAGTCTCCTTTTCAAAGCTCAGTTATTCTCACCACTCTCTTCTCCCCAACTTTCTCTCTTCTTTTCTGAAAACGTTTATAAATCTTCAACTTCGCCTCCATAAGATAGTGATCAGACATCCCTCCAGCTGCCCCTCTCAGCACATTAACATCCAAAAGTCTCTCTTTTACACGCCTATCAATTAATACGTAATCTAATAACGCCCTATGGCCATATCTCATACTCACAAACGTATACATACGTATATCTCTTTTTAAATCAGGTATTCCCAATCACCAGCCCTTTTTCAGCACACAACTCAACAAGCTCTTCACTATTTCTATTTACAACACTGAACACAATATGTACACCAATTATACCCTAAACTGCCACATTACTCACCTTTGCATTCAAATCACCCATCACTATAACCCGGTCTCGTGCATCAAAGCTGCTAACAAACTCACTCAGCTGCTCCCAAAACACTTGCCCCTCATGATCTTTCTTCTCATGCTAAGGTGCATAGGCACTAATAATCACCCATCTCTCTCCATCCACTTTCAGTTTTACCCATATCAATTTAGAGTTTACTTTCTTACACTCTTTCACATACTCCCACAACTCCTGCTTCAGGAGTAGTGCTACTCCTTCCTTTGCTCTTGTCCTCTCACCAACCCCTGATTTTACTCCCAAGACATTCCCAAACCACTCTTCCCCTTTACACTTAAGCTTCGTTTCACTCAAAAGCCAAAACATCCAGGTTCCTTTCCTCAAACATACTACCTATCTCTCCTTTTTTCTCATCTTAGTGACATCCACACACATTTAGACACCCCAATCTGAGCCTTCGAGGAGGATGAGCACTCCCCGTTTAAATATTCAAATACAATGAGGGGGGGGGGGAGATGTTCCAGCTCCCTTTAGTCGCCTCTACGACACGCAGGGAATACGTGGGAAGTATATCACATAATGACTTCCGACAACAGGAATCGAACCGCTACCATTTCAGTGAGATAGCAAAGTACCAACTAGGCTATGGAGCCTTAACGCACCACATAAATGGCAGCAGTTCGAAAACTGTTGTCGGAGGGCATTATGTGTTCTACGAAAGTGCGAGTTGATTGCACTACATTCGTGAATTTGGCAGCGGAAGGAACCATGGAAGCGGAAGTGAGTCATAGGGTGGGCTAGGAGGTGAAAGTTCTGAGAGCGTTGAAAAATGTGTGGATGGTGAGAACGAAATCTCGGAAAGCAAAAATGGGTATGTTTGAAGGAATAGTGGTTCCAACAATGTTATATGGTTGCGAGGCGTGGGATATAAAGTTGTGCGGAGGAGGGTGGATGTGCTGGAAATGAGATGTTTGAGGACAATATGAGGTGTGAGGTGGTTTGATCGAGTAAGTAATAATAGGGTAAGAGAGATGTGTGGTAATAAATAGAGTGTGGTTGAGAGAGCAGAAGAGGGTGTTTTGAAATGGTTTGGTCACATGGAGAGAATGAGTGAGGAAAGATTGACCAAGAGAATATATGTGTCAGAGGTGGAGGGAACGAGGAGAAGTGAGAGACCAAATTGGAGGTGGAAAGATGGAGTGATAAAGAGTTTGAGTGATCGGGGCCTGAACATGCAGGAGGGTGAAAGGCATGCAAGGTACAGAGTGAATTGGAACGATGGGCTATACCGAGGTCAACGTGCTGTCAATGGATTGAACCAGGGCATGTGAAGCGTCTGGGGTAAACCATGGAAAGTTTTGTGGGGCCTGGATGTGGAAAGGAAGCTGTAGTTTCAGTGCATTATACATGACAGCTAGAGACTGAGTGTAAACGAATGTGGCCTTTGTTGTCTTCTCCTAGCCCTACCTCGCGCACATGCGGGGGGAGGGGGTTGTCATTTCATGTGTGGCGGGGTGGCAACGGGAATGAATACGGGCAGACAATATGAATTATGTACATGTGTATATATGTATATGTCTGTGTATGTATATACATGTATACGTTGAGATGTATAGGTATGTATATGTGCGTGTGTGGACGTGTATGTATATACATGTGTATGTGGGTGGGTTGGGCCATTCTTTCGTCTGTTTCCTTGTGCTAGCTCGCTAACGTGGGGGACAGCGACAAAGTATAATACATATATATATATATATATATATATATATATATATATATATATATATATATATATATATATTATGTATATATATATATATATATCGGGAGCGGGGGGCCGGAAATCCTCCCCTCCTTGTATTAACTTTCTAAAATGGGAAACAGAAGAAGGAGTCACGCGGGAGTGCTCATCCTCCTCGAAGGCTCAGAGTGGGGTGCCTAAATGTGTGTGGATGTAACCAAGATGTGAAAAAAGGAGAGATAGGTAGTATGTTTGAGGAAAGGAACCTGGATGTTTTGGCTCTGAGTGAAACGAAGCTCAAGGGTAAAGGGAAGAGTGGTTTGGAAATGTCTGGGGAGTGAAGTCAGGGGTTAGTGAGAGGACAAGAGCAAGGGAAGGAGTAGCAATACTCCTGAAACAGGAGTTGTGGGAGTATGTCATAGAATGTAAGAAAGTAAATTCTCGATTAATATGGGTAAAATTGAAAGTTGATGGAGAGAGGTGGGTGATTATTGGTGCATATGCACCTGGGCATGAGAAGAAAGATCATGAGAGGCAAGTGTTTTGGGAGCAGCTAAATGAGTGTGTTAGCGGTTTTGATGCACGAGACCGGGTTATAGTGATGGGTGATTTGAATGCAAAGGTGAGTAATGTGGCAGTTGAGGGAATAATTGGTATGCATGGGGTGTTCAGTGTTGTAAATGGAAATGGTGAAGAGCTTGTAGATTTATGTGCTGAAAAAGGACTGATGATTGGGAATACCTTGTTTAAAAAGCGAGATATACATAAGTATACTTATGTAAGTAGGAGAGATGGCCAGAGAGCGTTATTGGATTACGTGTTAATGGACAGGCGTGCGAAAGAGAGACTTTTGGATGTCAATGTGCTGAGAGGTGCAACTGGAGGGATGTCTGATCATTATCTTGTGGAGGCTAAGGTGAAGATTAGTATGGGTTTTCAGAAAAGAAGAGTGAATGTTGGGGTGAAGAAGGTGGTGAGAGTAAGTGAGCTTGGGAAGGAGACCTGTGTGAAGAAGTATCAGGAGAGACTGTGTACAGAATGGAAAAAGGTGAGAACAATGGAAGTAAGGGGAGTGGGGGAGGAATGGGATGTATTTAGGGAATCAGTGATGGATTGCGCAAAAGATGCTTGTGGCATGAGAAGAGTGGGAGGTGGGCTGTTTAGAAAGGGTAGTGAGTGGTGGGATGAAGAAGTAAGAGTATTAGTGAAAGAGAAGAGAGAGGCATTTGGACGATTTTTGCAGGGAAAAAATGCAATTGAGTGGGAGAAGTATAAAAGAAAGAGACAGGAGGTCAAGAGAAAGGTGCAAGAGGTGAAAAAAAGGGCAAATGAGAGTTGGGGTGAGAGACTATCAGTAAATTTTAGGGAGAATAAAAAGATGTTCTGGAAGGAGGTAAATAGGGTGCGTAAGACAAGGGAGCAAATGGGAACTTCAGTAAAGGGCGTAAATGGGGAGGTGATAACAAGTAGTGGTGATGTGAGAAGGAGATGGAATGAGTATTTTGAAGGTTTGTTGAATGTGTCTGATGACAGAGTGGCAGATATAGGGTGTTTGGGTCGAGGTGGTGTGCAAAGTGAGAGGGTTAGGGAAAATGATTTGGTAAACAGAGAAGAGGTAGTAAAAGCTTTGCGGAAGATGAAAGCCGGCAAGGCAGCAGGTTTGGATGGTATTGCAGTGGAATTTATTAAAAAAGGGGGTGACTGTATTGTTGACTGGTTGGTAAGGTTATTTAATGTATGTATGACTCATGGTGAGGTGCCTGAGGATTGGCGGAATGCTTGCATAGTGCCATTGTACAAAGGCAAAGGGGATAAGAGTGAGTGCTCAAATTACAGAGGTATAAGTTTGTTGAGTATTCCTGGTAAATTATATGGGAGGGTATTGATTGAGAGGGTGAAGGCATGTACAGAGCATCAGATTGGGGAAGAGCAGTGTGGTTTCAGAAGTGGTAGAGGATGTGTGGATCAGGTGTTTGCTTTGAAGAATGTATGTGAGAAATACTTAGAAAAGCAAATGGATTTGTATGTAGCATTTATGGATCTGGAGAAGGCATATGATAGAGTTGATAGAGATGCTCTGTGGAAGGTATTAAGAATATATGGTGTGGGAGGCAAGTTGTTAGAAGCAGTGAAAAGTTTTTATCGAGGATGTAAGGCATGTGTACGTGTAGGAAGAGAGGAAAGTGATTGGTTCTCAGTGAATGTAGGTTTGCGGCAGGGGTGTGTGATGTCTCCATGGTTGTTTAATTTGTTTATGGATGGGGTTGTTAGGGAGGTAAATGCAAGAGTTTTGGAAAGAGGGGCAAGTATGAAGTCTGTTGGGGATGAGAGAGCTTGGGAAGTGAGTCAGTTGTTGTTCGCTGATGATACAGCGCTGGTGGCGGATTCATGTGAGAAACTGCAGAAGCTGGTGACGGAGTTTGGTAAAGTGTGTGGAAGAAGAAAGTTAAGAGTGAATGTCAATAAGAGCAAGGTTATTAGGTACAGTGGGGTTTAGGGACAAGTCAACGGGGAGGAAAGTTTGAAGGGAAAAAAGGGGTGGGAATTTTAAATTTTTTTAATAAAGGGTGGGTTGGGAGGGGGGGGGGGGAAAGTTCTGGGAGGTTAAGAGGTGTAGTAGTCAGAAATTTCTTGGAAACAAAAAGGGGTATTTTAAAGGAATAGTGGTTCAACAATGTTTATGGTTGCGAGGCTGGGTATGGATAAGTTGTGCGCAGGGGGGTGGATGTGTGGAAATGAGATGTTTGGGGACAATTTGGTGGAGGTGTTTGATCGAGTAAGAAGTAAGGGTAAGAGAGATGTGGGGGTTAAAAAAAAAAGAATTGGTTGAAGAGCAAAAAGGGGGTTTTTGAAATGGTTGGTCCATAAAAGGAATATTTAGGAAAGATTGACCAAAGGATATATGTGTCGGGGTGGAGGATTGGGAGAATGGGAGCCAAAGGGGGTGGAAAGATGGAGTGAAAAAATTTTTGAGTGATCGGGGCCAAACATCGATAAAAGGCGTGCAAGGGAGTAAAATTGGAACGATGTGGTATAGGGGGTCGAGTCTGTCAAGGGATTAAACCGGGGGCATGTGAAGCTTGGGGAAAACCCATAAATTTTGGGGGTTTGGGATGGGGAAAAGGGGGTGTGGTTTCGGGCATTATTATGACAGCTAAGATAGTGTGTTTTTTACGCTACCTCGCGCACAGGGGGGGGGGGGGGTTTTTATTTCATTGTGCGGGGGGCGAGGGGAATGAATAAAGGCAGACAGTATGAAATAGTACATGTGTATATATGTCGTGGGGTTATATTATGTATATTGGATGATATTTTAGATTTTTCGTGGTGGCTTATGTAATACATGTGTATGTGGGGGGTTGGGCCATTCTTTCGTCCTTTCCCTTGGTACCTCGTACCGGGGGAAACGAAAAAAACAAAATAAATATAAAGAATATTTATATATTATATATTATATATTTTATATAATATTATATTTATATATATATATATATATATATTCCAATGAGTCCAGGGGGAAAATAAACACGTAAGTTCCCAATTGCACTTTTTTTATCACATATCGGGGGAAAAAGAAAATTTTCCGTCATTTGTATACATCGAAGAGACAAAGCTTCGTTCCTCGATGTATTCAATGACTTATTTTTCCCTTTTTGTTTTCCCCCCTGATGATGTGATTTTTGCACGAAATCCCTTTGGGGAATTTATCGTGTTTTTTTTCCTCGGGACTCACAGGAATATTTAAACACGCGCAAAATTTGATCCTTTCCCCTTATATATTTTATATAAAATATTATTAATATATATATTTAAAAATTTTTAATATATAAATAATCATAAGAAGGACAAAATTTTATTAAGAAAAACCTTAAGTATATAATGAAGTAAAATTAATACTAACATTTGTATTGTCACGCCCAAACAAATGGAAAGAACCCCTGGACGAATCTAGGAACATCACATGTGGAGGAGGGAAAGGGTTTGGCGATCATGGGACGTTGAGAGGACTCAAACACTCTGCCAGTGACCCGAGGATTATGTACATATGATATACATATTAATCTACACATGGTAAAAAACATGGAGTCAAGACAGCCTGCTTGAAACCAAAAAGGAAAAGATTTTGACTTAGAAGAAACGAGTGTAGGTAACTGTGGTATAAAAAATCCCCTGGAATATACCAAAAGACACGAAACAAAAACTACATGAAAGCCTAGCTTGGAAGATGGAAAAGACTTAAAAGAGGGTTTTTGCGTAGTGGAAGAGGGAAAATGTCCCCCGGAACAACAACAATGTGGACAATAAACCTGGATGAATGGCTAAGACCAGACCCAAAAAATCAGGTCAACAGTAGAGACACATCATGAAACTGTGGCACACAACACAACGAAAAAACACTCAGGCGAGCAAACGGGTACGCGCTACCCACTTTGCCAACCCGCGCCACCTAATCCTCGTCGTAGGTACTCGTAAGAATAGTCTCTCTCTCTTTTCTCTCTCTCTTCTCTTCTCTCTTCTCTCTCTTCCTCCTCTCTCTCTCTAGCCCAAATCGGGCTGTGCCAGCGATCCGGGATGTTGGTTAATAAACCACAGCTGGACCTCCGGTATTCGTGCTGTTCACACGGTAACAACGACACTTCCAGGTCCCGTGTGCGTAACATTAGATTTTTCTGGTTTTTGTTTATCTTATCAGAATATCGCATAACTTTCTCTGTGAGGAAAACTTGTCAAAACTAATGCATATTTATCTTTTACTTGTTCATGTTATGTAAGTAACTCCCGTGTTTTTATATATATATAATATATATTTTATATATATATATATTTATTATATATATATTATATATATATAATATATATTTATATATATTTATATTATAATATATATATAAAATTTATATATATATATATATATATAATATATTTTATTATATATTATATATATTATATTCAGTAAGCTATCACTCAATTCTTTACATGTCTCTCGTATTGTTTGTTATCAATACTGCAAATCAAAACCTGTTCAAAAACCACATCAAATACCCTAACTACTATACTACTACTACTCCCTATCTATACTACTACATACGCCAACGATGATTGGCTAATCAAAAACCCTTTCACACATTTCTGACATGAACACCGCCACTTATTGGACAATGACTGCGTCTTTACATGCTCATAATCATGACCAACAACACTGAAATATCTCTTGATTTTTACTCGACTCCTCCTCCATCATATCAAAAATGTCTAATGGATACTAATTAGCCTCATCACATTTTCTTCCAGTGGAAGAAATTTAATTAGCAGGAGTGTAGAAGGATACAGAATGGCTGAGAAGTTTTCCATTTCAAAGAGAGATATTATAATAATAATATTTAATAATAATAATAATAAATTCTTGTCCGTTACTGTACAGGGAATAAATAGAATCCTGTTCTATTTTGGTAACTATTAACAATAATGGTGAACTTTATATATATATATATAATATATATATAATATATATATAAAAAATATATATATATATATTATTTTTATATATATAATAATACACTTTATTATAATTAACAGCCGTCTCTTGCGTTAGCGAGGAAACACCGAGGAATGGCCCAAACCCACCACATATACATGTATACACATAAACGCCCACTTATACATACACAGAGAAATACATTTTATGTACATATATTCATACTTGTTCTTCATCATTTCCCTTCGCCACCACGCCACATACGAATCTGCAGACAGTAAAAGGCCATATGCGTTCACACTGCCTCTAGCTGTCAAGTGTAATGTACCGAAACCACAGCTTCCTTACCACTCCATGCCCCACAGACCTTTCCATAGTTTATCCCAGACGCTTCACATACCCTGGTTCAGTCTATTGGTAACACGTCGACCCTGGTATATCATATCGTTCCAGTTCACTCTATTCCTTGCACCCCTTTCACCTTCCTGTATGTTCAGGCATCGGACGCTCAAAATCCTTTTCACTCTATCCTTCCACCTCGAATTTGGTCTCCCACTTCTCCTTCTTCCCTCCACTTCTGACACATATATCCTCTTCGTCAATCTTTCCTCACTCATTATCTCCATGTGTCCAAACCAGTTCAACACATCCTCTTCTGCTCTCTCAACCACACTCTTTTTATTACCACACATATCTCTTACCCTTTCATTACTTACTCGAACAAACCACCTCACACCACATATTGTCCTTAGACATCTCATTTCCAATACATCCACCCTCCTCCGCACAACCCTATCTATAGCCCACGCCTCGCAACCATATAACATTGTTGGAACCACTATTCCTTCAAGCATACCAATTTTTGCTCTCCTAAATAACGTTCTCACCTTCCATACTCCCAAAACCTTCGCTCCCTCCCCTACCTTGTGACTCACTTCCGCTTCCATGGTTCCATCCGCTGCTAAGTCCACTCCCACATATCTAAAACACTTCACTTCCTCCAGTTTTTCTCCATTCAAACTTACCTCCCAATTAACATGTCCCTCAACCCTACTGAACCTGATAACCTTGCTCTTATTCACATTTACTCTCAACTTTCTTCTTTCACACACTTTACCAAACTCAGTCACCAGCTTCTGCAGTTTCTCACCCGAATTAGCCAACAGCGCTGCATCATCAGCGAACAACAACTGGCTCACTCCCCAAGCCTTCTCATCCACAACAGACTGCATACTTGCCCCTCTCTCCAAAACTCTTGCATTCACCTCCCTAACCACCCCATCCATAAACAAATTAAACTACCATGGAGACATCACGCACCCCTGCCGCAAACCGACATTCACTGGGAACCAACCACTTTCCTCTCTTCCTACTTGTACACATGCCTTACATCCTTGGTAAAAACTTTTCACTGCTTCTAGCAACTTACCTCCCACACCATATACTCTTAAAACCTCGCACAAACATCTCTGTTCATCCCATCATATGCCTTCTCCAGGTCCATAAATGCTACATACAAATCCATCTGTTTTTTCTAAGTATTTCTCACTTACATTCTTAAAAACAAACACCTGATCCACACATCCTCTACCACTTCTGAAACCATAATGCTCTACCCCAATCTGATGCTCTGTACATGCCTTCACCCTCTCAATCAATAACCTCCCACATAATTTCCCAAGAATACTCAACAAACTTATGCCTCTGTAATCTGAACACTCAACTTTATCCCCTTTGCCTTTGTACAATGGCACTATGCATGCATTCCGCCAATCCTCAGCCACTTCACAATGATCCATACATACATTAAATAACCTTACCAACCATCAACAACACAGTCATCCCCCCCCTCCTTTTTTTTTTATAGATTCCGCTGCAATACCATCCACACCCGCCGCCTTGGAAGCTTTCATTTTCCGCAAAGCTTTCACTACCTCTTACCTGTTCACCAAACCAATCCCCCTGACCCTCTCACTTCACACACCACCCCGACCAAAACACCCTATATCTGCCACTGTATCATCAAACACACTCAACAAACCTTCAAAATATTCACTCCATATTCTCACTTCATCACCACTTGTTATTACCTCCCCATCTACCCTCTTCACTGATGTTCCCATTTGTTCTCTTGCCTTACGCACTTTACTTACCTCCTTCCAGACATCTTTTTATTCTCCCTAAAATCTAATGATGCTCTCTCACCCCAACTCTCATTAGCCCTCTTTTTTTACCTCTTGCACCGTTCTTTTGAGCTGCCGCTTTTATACATCTCCCAGTCATTCGCACTACTTCCCTGCAAAAATCGGCCAAACACCTCTCTCTTCTCTTTCGCTAACAATCTTACTTCTTCATCCCACCATTCACCACCCTTTCTAATCTGCCCACCTCCCACCTTTCTCATGCCACAGGCATCTTTCGCGCAAGCCATCACTGTTTCCCTAAATACATACCATTCCTCCCCCACTCCCTTTACCTCATTTGCTCTCATCTTATGCCATTCTGCACTCAATCTCTCCTGGCACTTCTTCACACAAGTCTCCTTCCAAAGCTCAGTTACTCTCAACACTCTCTTCTCCCCAACTTTCTCTCTTCTTTTCTGAAAACGTTTATAAATCTTCAACTTCGCCTCCATAAGATAGTGATCAGACATCCCTCCAGCTGCCCCTCTCAGCACATTAACATCCAAAAGTCTCTCTTTTACACGCCTATCAATTAATACGTAATCCAATAACGCCCTATGGCCATATCTGATACTCACAAACGTATACTTACGTATATCTCTCTTTTTAAATCAGGTATTCCCAATCACCAGTCCTTTTTCAGTACACAACTCAACAAGCTCTTCACTATTTCTATTTACAACACTGAACACAATATGTACACCAATTATACCCTAAACTGCCACATTACTCACCTTTGCATTCAAATCACCCACCACTATAACCCGGTCTCGTGCATCAAAGCTGCTAACACACTCACTCAGCTGCTCCCAAAACACTTGCCTCTCATGATCTTTCTTCTCATGCTAAGGTGCATAGGCACCAATAATCACCCATCTCTCTCCATCAACTTTCAGTTTTACCCATATCAATTTAGAGTTTACTTTCTTACACTCTCTCACATACTCCCACAACTCCTGCTTCAGGAGTAGTGCTACTCCCTCCTTTGCTCTTGTCCTCTCACCAACCCCTGACTTTGCTCCCAAGACATTCCCAAACCACTCTTCCCCTTTACACTTAAGCTTCGTTTCACTCAAAGCCAAAACATCCAGGTTCCTTTCCTCAAACATACTACCTATCTCTCCTTTTTTCTCATCTTGGTTACATCCACACACATTTAGACACCCCCAATCTGAGCCTTCGAGGAGGATGAGCACTCCCCTTTTAAATATTCAAATAAAAGGGGGGGGGGGGGGGAATGTTCCAGCTCCCTGTAGTCGCCTCTACGACACGCAGGGAATACGTGGGAAGTATATCACATAATGACTTCCGACAACAGGAATCGAACCGCTACCATTTCAGTGAGATAGCAAAGTACCAACTAGGCTATGGAGCCTTAACGCACCACATAAATGGCAGCAGTTCGAATCCTGTTGTCGGAGGGCATTATGTGTTCTATGAAAGTGCGAGTTCATTGCACTGCATTCGTGGATTTGGCAGCGGAAGGAACCATGGAAGCGGAAGTGAGTCATAGGGTGGGGGAGGAGGTGAAAGTTCTGGGAGCGTTGAAAAATGTGTGGATGGTGAGAACGAAATCTCGGAAAGCAAAAATGGGTATGTTTGAAGGAATAGGGGTTCCAACAATGTTATATGGTTGCGAGGCGTGGGATATAGAGTTGTGCGGAGGAGGGTGGATGTGCTGGAAATGAGATGTTTGAGGACAATATGAGGTGTGAGGTGGTTTGATCGAGTAAGTAATAATAGGGTAAGAGAGATGTGTGGTAATAAATAGAGTGTGGTTGAGAGAGCAGAAGAGGGTGTTTTGAAATGGTTTGGTCACATGGAGAGAATGAGTGAGGAAAGATTGACCAAGAGGATATATGTGTCAGAGGTGGAGGGAACGAGGAGAAGTGAGAGACCAAATTGGAGGTGGAAAGATGGAGTGATAAAGAGTTTGAGTGATCGGGGCCCGAACATGCAGGAGGGTGAAAGGCGTGCAAGGTACAGAGTGAATTGGAACGATGGGCTATACCGAGGTCAACGTGCTGTCAATGGATTGAACCAGGGCATGTGAAGCGTCTGGGGTAAACCATGGAAAGTTTTGTGGGGCCTGGATATGGAAAGGAAGCTGTAGTTTCAGTGCATTATACATGACAGCTAGAGACTGAGTGTAAACGAATGTGCCTTTGTTGTCTTCTCCTAGCCCTACCTCGCGCACATGCGGGGGGAGGGGGTTGTCATTTCATGTGTGGCGGGGTGGCAACGGGAATGAATACGGGCAGACTATGAATTATGTACATGTGTATATATGTATATGTCTATGTATGTATATACATGTATACGTTGAGATGTATAGGTATGTATATGTGCGTGTGTGGACGTGTACGGATATACATGTGTATGTGGGTGGGTTGGGCCATTCTTTCGTCTGTTTCCTTGTGCTACCTCGCTAACGCGGGGGACAGCGACAAAGTATAATACATATATATATATATATATATATATATATATATATATATATATATATATATATATATATATATGTATGTATATATATATATATATATCGGGAGCGGGGGGCCGGAAATCCTCCCCTCCTTGTATTAACTTTCTAAAATGGGAAACAGAAGAAGGAGTCACGCGGGGAGTGCTCATCCTCCTCGAAGGCTCAGAGTGGGGTGCCTAAATGTGTGTGGATGTAACCAAGATGTGAAAAAAGGAGAGATAGGTAGTATGTTTGAGGAAAGGAACCTGGATGTTTTGGCTCTGAGTGAAACGAAGCTCAAGGGTAAAGGGGAAGAGTGGTTTGGAAATGTCTGGGGAGTGAAGTCAGGGGTTAGTGAGAGGACAAGAGCAAGGGAAGGAGTAGCAATACTCCTGAAACAGGAGTTGTGGGAGTATGTCATAGAATGTAAGAAAGTAAATTCTCGATTAATATGGGTAAAATTGAAAGTTGATGGAGAGAGGTGGGTGATTATTGGTGCATATGCACCTGGGCATGAGAAGAAAGATCATGAGAGGCAAGTGTTTTGGGAGCAGCTAAATGAGTGTGTTAGCGGTTTTGATGCACGAGACCGGGTTATAGTGATGGGTGATTTGAATGCAAAGGTGAGTAATGTGGCAGTTGAGGGAATAATTGGTATGCATGGGGTGTTCAGTGTTGTAAATGGAAATGGTGAAGAGCTTGTAGATTTATGTGCTGAAAAAGGACTGATGATTGGGAATACCTTGTTTAAAAAGCGAGATATACATAAGTATACTTATGTAAGTAGGAGAGATGGCCAGAGAGCGTTATTGGATTACGTGTTAATGGACAGGCGTGCGAAAGAGAGACTTTTGGATGTCAATGTGCTGAGAGGTGCAACTGGAGGGATGTCTGATCATTATCTTGTGGAGGCTAAGGTGAAGATTAGTATGGGTTTTCAGAAAAGAAGAGTGAATGTTGGGGTGAAGAAGGTGGTGAGAGTAAGTGAGCTTGGGAAGGAGACCTGTGTGAAGAAGTATCAGGAGAGACTGTGTACAGAATGGAAAAAGGTGAGAACAATGGAAGTAAGGGGAGTGGGGGAGGAATGGGATGTATTTAGGGAATCAGTGATGGATTGCGCAAAAGATGCTTGTGGCATGAGAAGAGTGGGAGGTGGGCTGTTTAGAAAGGGTAGTGAGTGGTGGGATGAAGAAGTAAGAGTATTAGTGAAAGAGAAGAGAGAGGCATTTGGACGATTTTTGCAGGGAAAAAATGCAATTGAGTGGGAGAAGTATAAAAGAAAGAGACAGGAGGTCAAGAGAAAGGTGCAAGAGGTGAAAAAAAGGGCAAATGAGAGTTGGGGTGAGAGACTATCAGTAAATTTTAGGGAGAATAAAAAGATGTTCTGGAAGGAGGTAAATAGGGTGCGTAAGACAAGGGAGCAAATGGGAACTTCAGTAAAGGGCGTAAATGGGGAGGTGATAACAAGTAGTGGTGATGTGAGAAGGAGATGGAATGAGTATTTTGAAGGTTTGTTGAATGTGTCTGATGACAGAGTGGCAGATATAGGGTGTTTGGGTCGAGGTGGTGTGCAAAGTGAGAGGGTTAGGGAAAATGATTTGGTAAACAGAGAAGAGGTAGTAAAAGCTTTGCGGAAGATGAAAGCCGGCAAGGCAGCAGGTTTGGATGGTATTGCAGTGGAATTTATTAAAAAAGGGGGTGACTGTATTGTTGACTGGTTGGTAAGGTTATTTAATGTATGTATGACTCATGGTGAGGTGCCTGAGGATTGGCGGAATGCTTGCATAGTGCCATTGTACAAAGGCAAAGGGGATAAGAGTGAGTGCTCAAATTACAGAGGTATAAGTTTGTTGAGTATTCCTGGTAAATTATATGGGAGGGTATTGATTGAGAGGGTGAAGGCATGTACAGAGCATCAGATTGGGGAAGAGCAGTGTGGTTTCAGAAGTGGTAGAGGATGTGTGGATCAGGTGTTTGCTTTGAAGAATGTATGTGAGAAATACTTAGAAAAGCAAATGGATTTGTATGTAGCATTTATGGATCTGGAGAAGGCATATGATAGAGTTGATAGAGATGCTCTGTGGAAGGTATTAAGAATATATGGTGTGGGAGGCAAGTTGTTAGAAGCAGTGAAAAGTTTTTATCGAGGATGTAAGGCATGTGTACGTGTAGGAAGAGAGGAAAGTGATTGGTTCTCAGTGAATGTAGGTTTGCGGCAGGGGTGTGTGATGTCTCCATGGTTGTTTAATTTGTTTATGGATGGGGTTGTTAGGGAGGTAAATGCAAGAGTTTTGGAAAGAGGGGCAAGTATGAAGTCTGTTGGGGATGAGAGAGCTTGGGAAGTGAGTCAGTTGTTGTTCGCTGATGATACAGCGCTGGTGGCGGATTCATGTGAGAAACTGCAGAAGCTGGTGACGGAGTTTGGTAAAGTGTGTGGAAGAAGAAAGTTAAGAGTGAATGTCAATAAGAGCAAGGTTATTAGGTACAGTAGGGTTGAGGGTCAAGTCAATTGGGAGGTGAGTTTGAATGGTGAGAGGCTGGAGGAAGTGAAGTGTTTTAGATATCTGGGAGTGGATCTGTCAGCGGATGGAACCATGGAAGCGGAAGTGGATCATAGGGTGGGGGAGGGGGCGAAAATTTTGGGAGCCTTGAAAAATGTGTGGAAGTCGAGAACATTATCCCGGAAAGCAAAAATGGGTATGTTTGAAGGAATAGTGGTTCCAACAATGTTGTATGGTTGCGAGGCGTGGGCTATGGATAGAGTTGTGCGCAGGAGGATGGATGTGCTGGAAATGAGATGTTTGAGGACAATGTGTGGTGTGAGGTGGTTTGATCGAGTAAGTAACGTAAGGGTAAGAGGGATGTGTAGAAATAAAAAGAGCGTGGTTGAGAGAGCAGAAGAGGGTGTTTTGAAGTGGTTTGGGCACATGGAGAGAATGAGTGAGGAAAGATTGACCAAGAGGATATATGTGTCGGAGGTGGAGGGAACGAGGAGAAGAGGGAGACCAAATTGGAGGTGGAAAGATGGAGTGAAAAGGATTTTGTGTGATCGGGGCCTGAACATGCAGGAGGGTGAAAGGAGGGCAAGGAATAGAGTGAATTGGAGCGATGTGGTATACAGGGGTTGACGTGCTGTCAGTGGATTGAATCAAGGCATGTGAAGCGTCTGGGGTAAACCATGGAAAGCTGTGTAGGTATGTATATTGCGTGTGTGGACGTGTGTATGTACATGTGTATGGGGGGGGTTGGGCCATTTCTTTCGTCTGTTTCCTTGCGCTACCTCGCAAACGCGGGAGACAGCGACAAAGTATAAAAAAAAAAAAAAAAAAAAAAATATATATATATGGAGAGAGAGAGAGAGAGAGAGAGAGAGAGAGAGAGAGAGAGAGAGAGAGAGAGAGAGAGAGAGAGAGAGAGAGACGTGCTGTCTATGAAAAGGGCATGTGAAGCGTCCGGGATAGACCATGGAAAGGTCTGCGGGGTTTGGCTATGGATAAGGAGCTGTGGTTTCGGTGTATTACACATGACTACGTAGTCATATGTAATATCCCTGAGTATATGTAGTAGACATGCGCACGTAGTTCCAGTAATTAACACATTAATCATTCTTCTAAACTTCACATTATGGAAATAAACATGTCGTCCTGTAAGACACTGGGGAGTCGTTTTTCCAATACTAAGAAATTATTTTTACCTGAACAGCTGCTCCGTGTGTACGAAGGACCGATTCATCCTTGTGTGGGGTACCGTTCTCCCACATGGGGGAGGCTCAAGTTCCACATACTAACTCTACACAGCTGAGTCGAAACCAGTCCAGTTTCTCACTTCTCTCACCCTGACCACAAGACTTTTAACCCACTCGTCCTGACGCTTTGGTGTTCGTTCACTTTTCGTCTTCCACAGTATATGTATCTGGTCTGCAGCTCCCGAGGACTGGCTGCTCCATCGGATAATACTCGGCAAGCCAGACGCATCACATAGCTGCTGTGGGGCCGTTGGCAACGTATGTGTGAGTCGTTGTGATTTCTGTTTCTTCTCTTACACCGCTAAGCTTCACACTATCCTGACGCTTCGCATCACAACTACTGCGACCTATCCTTTTTGTCTTTTCTTTAAAAACAAACCAGTTTCTCGCTTCTCTCAAAATCCTCGTGTGACATAATTCTTTTATCTGCTTTCGTCCACCGACCTGGGTCTAAGAAATAAGGTGAATTCAATACTGAGAGCGTGTGCCTCCGGAGTACCGCTCCCTGGGATTGATATATTCTGTACTGGAGTGCACGGCCCCTGAACCTACTGCCTGATATTCATGCAAATACAATGTGGCCCCACGATCGCTGGCGGGAAACACTGCCGTCTGGAACACTGTGTTGCTCGTCTTCCCTGGAATCTCTCCTTCCCCGGCTGGCTTTCCAGGAGGACACGCTCAGTTGGAATAACGGAAGATTCTATTTTGCGCCTGGCATCTATTGGCCCCGTCGCCCCTCCCTCCTCCACAGTGCCCAGGAAAAACGTAATAAGAGGCGCCTGTTCGTTCACTGGACGGGGACATCCGGCGGCACAAAAGGTCGCTGGTGCTTTGATGCGCTGTGATCCGGTGAAGGACTCACGACAGCTGACACCCGCTACCTTTGAGCCACCACACGACGCCACCCGGACACGCACGGCAGAACACGTGACGCGCGCGCGCTTGTTATGTGGTGCATATCATTCACGGCAACCACGATCTCCGTCATGATTAAGAACGACCACTGACACTCGTCATGTCTAATGAGAAACGATCCACCACACTTTGATCATCCCTAACACACACACACACACACACACACATACACACACACACGCACACACACACACACATACACACACACACACACACACATACACACACACGCGCACACACACACACACACACACACACACACACACACACACACACATGCCCCGTAAACTCTGAGACATTTACGATCTACAACGACCTCATTTCGTCTGAGTAAGTCAAGGGGTCATGTGCAATGCCACGAGAGGGCATCCGAGGTCATAAAAGAGCATCACAGGTCACGTGGCACGAGTATGAGGTCATTAATGTGTCAAAGGTCGTACTGGCACTTTTCTGCGTAAGGTCGTTAACGGTCATGAGTATTTAACATGGGAGGTGGACGAGCTGATGGAACGGCTCGGGGGAGGTGGACGAGCTGATGGAACGGCTCGGGGGAGGTGGACGAGCTGATGGAACGGCTCGGGGGAGGTGGACGAGCTGATGGAACGGCTCGGGGAGGTGGACGAGCTGATGGAACGGCTCGGGGGAGGTGGACGAGCTGATGGAACGGCTTGGGGGAAGTGGACGAGCTGATGGAACGGCTCGGGGGAGGTGGACGAGCTGATGGAACGGCTCGGGGGAGGCGGACGAGCTGATGGAACGGCTCGGGGGAGGTGGACGAGCTGATGGAACGGCTCGGGGGAGGTGGACGAGCTGATGGAACGGTTCGGGGGAGGTGGACGATCTTATGGAACGGCTCGGGGGAGGTGGACGTTCTGATGGAACGGCTCGGGGGAGGTGGACGAGCTGATGGAACGGCTCGGGGGAGGTGGACGAGCTGATGGAACGGCTCGGGGGAGGTGGACGAGCTGATGGAACGGCTCGGGGAGGTGGACGAGCTGATGGAACGGCTCGGGGGAGGTGGACGAGCTGATGGAACGGCTCGGGGGAGGTGGACGAGCTGATGGAACGGCTCGGGGGAGGTGGACGAGCTGATGGAACGGCTCGGGGGAGGTGGACGAGCTGATGGAACGGCTCGGGGGAGGTGGACGAGCTGATGGAACGGCTCGGGGGAGGTGGACGAGCTGATGGAACGGCTCGGGGGAGGTGGACGAGCTGATGGAACGGCTCGGGGGAGGTGGACGAGCTGATGGAACGGCTCGGGGGAGGTGGACGAGCTGATGGAACGGCTCGGGGGAGGTGGACGAGCTGATGGAACGGCTCGGGGGAGGTGGACGATCTGATGGAACAGCTCGGGGGAGGCGGACGAGCTGATGGAACGGCTCGGGGGAGGTGGACGAGCTGATGGAACGGCTCGGGGGAAGTGGACGAGTTGATGGAACGGCTCGGGGGAGGCGGACGAGCTGATGGAACGGCTCGGGGGAGGTGGACGAGCTGATGGAACGGCTCGGGGGAGGTGGACGAGTTAATGGAACGGCTCGGGGGAGGCGGACGAGCTGATAGAACGGCTCGGGGGAGGTGGACGAGCTGATAGAACGGCTCGGGGGAGGTGGACGAGCTGATGGAACGGCTCGGGGGAGGCGGACGGCGTAAGTAAACCCTGCACAGAATACCTCCAGTAATACTGACCAGCGTAGCATGATGATAACCACGGAACATCAGCTTTACGGACAGGCGTAAAGACGGCCTACGCAAGGGAACGGCGTAATGATGCTGCCGTTCGTCCTATATCGGGAAGAAAGGCGTTAACAGGGAGGATTTCAGCAGACTGCCTCCCACTGATCCTATAGGGAGGAGGTAAGAGACGAGCAGACGATACCAGAGTCGCTACACTGGACAGGTAATCCCAATAAATGGCTCCATGGCGCTCTTAAAGGAAATTCAACCGTTCCCTTGTGTTCTAGGAAGACCCTGAGCCACTGTGAACGTCCCATGGTGTTCTAGGAAGACCCTGAGCCACTGTGAACGTCCCATGGAGTTCTAGATTGAGCGTGAGCCACTGTGAACGTCCCATGGTGTTCTAGGTTGACCGTGAGCCACTGTGAACGTCCCATGGTGTTCTAGGTTGACCGTGAGCCACTGTGAACGTCCCATGGTGTTCTAGGTTGACCGTGAGCCACTGTGAACGTCCCATGGTGTTCTAGGTAGACCGTGAGCCACTGTGAACGTCCCATGGTGTTCTAGGTTGACTGTGAGCCACTGTGAACAATTCCATGTTGGCTCCAGCAGAGAGGAAGTCTTGGTGAATGGTCACAGAAAACGGATCCATACTAATCTAAGACAAACTTCCAGCTACTTCATGTGTGGAACTCCTCACACACAATCCCTCACAAACAACCCTTAATAAACAACCCATCGTAAACATCCCCTCATAAACAACCCCTCATAAACAACCCCTCATAAACAACCCCTCACAAACAACCCCTCATAAACATCACCTCACAAACAATTCCTCATAAACAACCTCTCGCAAACATTCCCTCATTAACAACCCCTCGCAAACAACCCATCATGAACATCACCTCACAAACAACCCATCATAAACATTGCCTTAAACAACCCCTCGCAAACATACCCTCATAAACACCACCTCGTAAACAACCCCTCATAAACAACACCTTGCAAGCAACCCCTCATAAACATCACCTCGCAAGCAACCCCTCATAAACATCACCTCACAAACAACCCCTCATAAACTCCACCTCACAAACAACCCCTCATAAACACCACCTCACAAACAACCCCTCATAAACACCACCTCACAAACAACCCCTCATAAACACCACCTCACAAACAACCCCTCATAATCACCACCTCACAAACAACCCCTCATAAACATCACCTCACAAACAACCCCTCATAAACATCACCTCACAAACAACCCATCATAAGCATTACATCGATTTCCAAGGTTCATGGCTACCATGAGGCCCTACGAGACAGGATGATGAGGGCGTGTTTGGCGGGTCTTATCGCATCAGATACTAGTGACCTGAACGGGTCACGTGTGTAGTGACCTGAACGGGTCACGTGTGTAGTGACCTGGACGGGTCACGTGTGGTGACCTGAAAGGGTCACGTGTGTAGTGACCTGGAAGGGTCCGTGTGTAGTGACCTGAACGGGTCACGTGTATAGTGACCTGAACGGGTCAAGTGTGTAGTGACCTGGACGGGTCACATGTACAATGACCTGGAGGGATCCGTGTAGTGACCTGAACGGGTCACGTGTGTAGTGACCTGGAGGGGTCCGTGTAGTGACCTGAACGGGTCACATGTGTAGTGACCTGGACGGGTCACGTGCACAGTGACCTGGACGGGTCACGTGTGTAGTGACCTGGACGGGTCACGTGTGTAGTGACCTGGTTGAGTTACGTGTGTAGTGACCTGAGCAGGTCATGTGTGTAGTGACCTGGAGGGGTCACGTGTGTAGTGACCTGGAGGGGTCACGTGTGTAGTGACCTGAACGGGTCACGTGTGTAGTGACCTGGAGGGGTCCGTGTAGTGACCTGAAGGAGTGGTCACATGTGTAGTGACCTGTAGGCGTTACGTATGTAGTTACCTGAACGGGTCACGTGTGTAGTGACCTGGAGGGGTCACGTGTGTAGTGACCTGAACGGGTCACGTGTGTAGTGACCTGGAGGAGTCCGTGCAGTGACCTGAAGGGGTGTTCACATGTGTAGTGACCTGGAGGGGCTACGTGTGTAGTTACCTGAACGGGTCACGTGTGTAGTGACCTGGAGGGGTTACGTGTGTAGTGACCTGAACGGGTCATGTGTGTAGAGACCTGGAGGGGTCACGTGTGTAGTGACCTGGACGGGTCACGTGTATAGTGACCTGAACGGGTGATGTGTGTAGTGACCTGGAGGGGTCACGTGTGTAGTGACCTGGACGGGTCACGTATATAGTGACCTGGAGGGGTCACGTGTATAGTGACCTGGACGGGTCACGTGTGTGAACAGGTGTAAGTGTCCCCCTTTGCTAAACATTACTGGCCCAGGTGCTTTGTATCAATAATACAGCAGTGTTGTATTAATGATACAGTCGCGTTGTATTAAATAATACAGTCACGTTGTATCAATAATACAGTCGTAGTGTATCAATAATACAGTCACGTTGTATCAATGATACAGTCGCGTTGTATCAATAATACAGCAGTGTTGTATCAATAATGCAGTCGTGTTGTATCAATAATACAGTCACGTTGTATCAATAATACAGTCGCGTTGCATCAATAATACAGTCGTGTTGTATCAATGATACAGTCGTGTTGTATCAATAATAGTCACGTTGTATCAATAATACAGGCACGTTGTATCAATAATACAGTCGCGTTGTATCAATAATACAGTCGCAGTGTATCAATAATACAGTCACGTTGTATCAATAATACAGTCGCGTTGTATCAATAATACAGTCGCAGTGTATCAATAATACAGTCACGTTGTATCAATAATACAGTCGCGTTGTATCAATAATACAGTCGTGTTATCAATAATACAGTCGTGTTGTATCAAAAATTGTCACGTTGTATCAATAATACAGCCGTGCTGTATCAATATAGTCACGTTGTATCAATAATACAGTCGGTGTATCAATAATACAGTCGTGTTGTATCAATAATACAGTAGCGTTGTATCAATAATACAGTCGTGTTGTATCAATAATACAGTCGCGTTGTATCAATAATACAGTTGTGTTGTATCAATAATACAGTTGTGTTGTATCAATAATACAATCGTGTTTTATCAATAATACAGTCGTGTTGTATCAATAATACAGTCGCGTTGTATCAATAATACAGATGTGTTGTATCAATAATACAGTTGTGTTGTATCAATAATACAGTCGTGTTGTATCAATAATACAGTTGTGTTGTATCAATAATACAGTTGTGTTGTATCAATAATACAGTTGTGTTGTATCAATAATACAGTTGTGTTGTATCAATAATACAGTCGTGTTGTATCAATAATACAGTTGTGTTGTATCAATAATACAATCGTGTTGTATCAATAATACAGTTGTGTTGTATCAATAATACAATCGCGTTGTATCAATAATACAGTCGTGTTTTATCAATAATACAGTTGTGTTGTATCAATAATACAATCGTGTTTTATCAATAATACAGTCGTGTTGTATCAATAATACAGTCGCGTTGTATCAATAATACAGTAGCGTTGTATCAATAATACAGTCGTGTTGTATCAATAATACAGTCGCGTTGTATCAATAATACAGTTGTGTTGTATCAATAATACAGTTGTGTTGTATCAATAATACAGTCGTGTTGTATCAATAATACAGTTGTGTTGTATCAATAATACAATCGTGTTGTATCAATAATACAGTTGTGTTGTATCAATAATACAGTCGCGTTGTATCAATAATACAGTTGTGTTGTATCAATAATACAATCGTGTTGTATCAATAATACAGTTGTGTTGTATCAATAATACAGTTGTGTTGTATCAATAATACAGTTGTGTTGTATCAATAATACAGTCGTGTTGTATCAATAATACAGTTGTGTTGTATCAATAATACAGTCGTGTTGTATCAATAATACAGTTGTGTTGTATCAATAATACAGTCGTGTTGTATCAATAATACAGTTGTGTTGTATCAATAATACAATCGTGTTTTATCAATAATACAGTCGTGTTGTATCAATAATACAGTCGTGTTGTATCAATAATACAGTCGTGTTGTATCAATAATACAGTCGTGTTGTATCAATAATACAGTCGTGTTGTATCAATAATACAGTCGTGTTGTATCAATAATACAGTCGCGTTGTATCAATAATACAGTCGTGTTGTATCAATAATACAGTCGTGTTGTATCAATAATACAGTCGTGTTGTATCAATAATACAGTTGTGTTGTATCAATAATACAGTCGTGTTGTATCAATAATACAGTCGTGTTGTATCAATAATACAGTCGTGTTGTATCAATAATACAGTCGTGTTGTATCAATAATACAGTCGCGTTGTATCAAAGATACAGTCGCGTTATATCAATAATACAGTCGTGTTGTATCAATACTAAAGTCGTGTTGTATCAATAATACAGTCGCGTTGTATCAATAATAGTCACGTTGTATCAATAATACAGTCGTGTTGTATCAATAATACAGTCGCGTTGTATCAACAATACAGTCGTGTTGTATCAATAATACAGTCGCGTTGTATCAACAATACAGTCGTGTTGTATCAATAATACAGTCGCGTTGTGTCAACAATACAGTCGTGTTGTATCAATAATACAGTCGCGTTGTATCAACAATACAGTCGTGTTGTATCAATAATACAGTCGCGTTGTATCAACAATACAGTCGCGTTGTATTAATCATTCGGTGGCATTACTCCAGGGATGAGAAACTAATGAATAACTGAGAGACACGAGTATACATTTCTTGCTCATAAGATGAATTAAAAAAGAATGAATAACTTTCATATTTTTTTCGAGTCAGGAAATTCATCATTATGTGGTTGTCTTCTCCCTACACAATTAACCAAGAAGGATACAAAAGGCTTTTAAGGCCATTTTCCTGTGAAACAATGATGCTAATAGGACATTATGTACCTTTCAATAGTGCTTGGCATTATCTTCTTTAAACCAAAAATGAAACAACGGGACGTAATTAGAGGCTGCCTAACTTGGCGGCAAAATAAGGACAGACATAGCCGAATCCTCTTTATATTACCGACTCCCCAGTGACAGTTATTATGATCTTAATAATGTATACAAAAGGTTATGTTGAGGCTGGTGAGGTGTGTGGAGGGCAGTGAGGCGTGTGGAGGGTAATGAGGCGTGTGGAGGGTAGTTGGGGGAGTGGAGGGTAGTGAGGGGTGTGGAGGGTAGTGATCGATGAGGAGGGTAATTAGGGGCGTGGATTGTAGTGAGGAGTGTGGAGGGTAGCAAAGGGTGTAGAGGGTAATGAGGGGTGTGGAGGGTAGTTAGGAGTGTGGAGGGTAATTAGGGGTGTGGAGGGTAGTCAGGGGTGTGGAGGGTAGTGAAGGGTGTGGAGGGTAGTATGGGTGTGGATTGTAGTGAGGGATGTGGAGGGTAGTGAGGGGTAAGGAGGGTAGTGATGGAGTGTTGAGGGTATTGAAGGGTGTGAAGGGTAGGAGTATGGAGGGTAGTGAGGGGTGTGGATTGTAGTGTGGGGTGTGGAGGGTAGTGAGGGGTGTAGAAGGGAGTGATGTGTGTGGAGGGTAGTGACGGGTGTGGAGGGTAGTGAGGGGTGTGGAGGGTAGTGAGGGATATGGAGGGTAGAGAGGTGCGGAGGGTAGTGAGGGGTATGGAGGGTAGAGGGGTGTGGAGGGTAGTGAGGGGTGTGGAGGGTAGTGAGCGGTGTGAAGGGTAGTGAGAGGTGTGGAGGGTAGTGAGGGGTGTGGAAGGTAGAGGAGTGTGGAGGGTAGCGAAGGGTGTGGAGGGTAGTGAGGAGCATGGAGGATAGTGAGGGGTGTGGAGGGTGGTGAAGGGTGTGGAGGATAGTGAGGGGTGTGGAAGGTAGTGAGGGGTGTGGAGGGTAGTGAGGAGCATGGAGGATAGTGAGGGGTGTGGAGGGTAGTGAAAGGTGTGGAGGGTAGTGAGGAGCATGGAGGATAGTGAGGGGTGTGGAGGGTAGTGAAGGGTGTGGAGGGTAGTGAAGGGTGTGGAGGATAGTGAGGGGTGTGGAGGGTAGTGAGGGGTGTGGAGGGTAGTGAGGGGTGTGGAGGGTAGTGAGGAGCATGGAGGATAGTGAGAGCTGTGGAGGGAAGTGAAGGGTGTGGAGGGTAGTGAGGAGCATGGAGGATAGTGAGGGGTGTGGAGGGAAGTGAAGGGTGTGGAGGGTAGTGAGGAGTGTAGAGGATACGTCTCTTCGTTGTATATCAACTGACTGTTACATTTCTCTCTTGTGTCTTCCCCACCTCTTGTGTATTCACCACCAACATCCATCAGTCCTTCGTCAAGTAAACCTTGTCACCTCCAGATAAAACACTAACCATACATTACTGCTAACCACTCACATCACTCAAAGTCTGTCATCATCGTCTTGTAAATCAACCACAATATCACGCACTTCACCGATTTTTATTTTTGAAAACCTTCCACTATGGACTATCTGAGGTGGTATAGAAAACTGAATCAATAATCACTTCACACATTAAAACATACACTGTGCAATTAACTTCTCCTATCATATCATTTTAACTATTCTTTCATCCACTACTGCGTATGTGCCAATCAAGTATCTTCATAATATGTCTGAGGATGAAACAACAGCATTCGTAAAGGTTATCTGAGAGCTTGAGTCTGACTTCTAAGCTGGCCTTCCATATGGTAAATGATGCCATATCGACTCGTCTGGCTGTGTGATGATGGCTGCAGATGTGCATAATTTAAGAAATAAAACTAATATAGAATGAAGGACTAAAAATCTGTTAAGAAAAAGTGATTAACCAAATCGCAATTTATTGCTAATGTACTGACACGGGTGTGACCCGTTTAGCGTTGTCTACCCACGGCTGCCAACCATTCCCAAGCTACCCACGGCTGCCAACCATTCCCATGCTTCCATCCATGGCTCAAAAATATTCTATAAACTTTCCATTCACTTTTTCCCATTCCATCAACGTCTTCAACAATGGCTGCGATACCTTCCGATTATCCTACTTACATTTCTAATTATATGAATGAGAGATGAGAGAGCTTGGGAAGTGAGTCAGTTGTTGTTCGCTGATGATACAGCGCTGGTGGCTGATTCATGTGAGAAACTGCAGAAGCTGGTGACTGAGTTTGGAAAAGTGTGTGGAAGAAGAAAGTTAAGAGTAAATGTGAATAAGAGCAAGGTTATTAGGTACAGTAGGGTTGAGGGTCAAGTCAATTGGGAGGTGAGTTTGAATGGAGAAAAACTGGAGGAAGTGAAGTGTTTTAGATATCTGGGAGTGGATCTGTCAGCGGATGGAACCATGGAAGCGGAAGTGGATCATAGGGTGGGGGAGGGGGCGAAAATTTTGGGAGCCTTGAAAAATGTGTGGAAGTCGAGAACATTATCTCGGAAAGCAAAAATGGGTATGTTTGAAGGAATAGTGGTTCCAACAATGTTGTATGGTTGCGAGGCGTGGGCTATGGATAGAGTTGTGCGCAGGAGGATGGATGTGCTGGAAATGAGATGTTTGAGGACAATGTGTGGTGTGAGGTGGTTTGATCGAGTAAGTAACGTAAGGGTAAGAGAGATGTGTGGAAATAAAAAGAGCGTGGTTGAGAGAGCAGAAGAGGGTGTTTTGAAATGGTTTGGGCACATGGAGAGAATGAGTGAGGAAAGATTGACCAAGAGGATATATGTGTCGGAGGTGGAGGGAACGAGGAGAAGAGGGAGACCAAATTGGAGGTGGAAAGATGGAGTGAAAAAGATTTTGTGTGATCGGGGCCTGAACATGCAGGAGGGTGAAAGGAGGGCAAGGAATAGAGTGAATTGGAGCGATGTGGTATACCGGGGTTGACGTGCTGTCAGTGGATTGAATCAAGGCATGTGAAGCGTCTGGGGTAAACCATGAAAAGCTGTGTAGGTATGTATATTTGCGTGTGTGGACGTGTGTATGTACGTGTGTATGGGGGTTGGGCCATTTCTTTCGTCTGTTTCCTCGCGCTACCTCGCAAACGCGGGAGACAGCGACAAAAAAAAAAAAAAAAAAAAAAAAAAAAAAAAAAATGAAAGCTTTAAAGCAAACTTGAAGCTTCCAGAAACCATATCATGGCCGACGGACGGAGGTGGTGCATCAGCCAATCACAGCGACACCTTCACAGGTGCCAACCCTTCAGAGTTGCTCACCCAGTGCCGCTATCTGGAACTTTCCACCCACTTCTGCTATTCCTTCCATGTTTCTCTCCATCTTTTACGATACCTCTCGATTTACACCCTTGCATTTTCCTCCCAGCCTCTAAGTTCTATTAAAGCTGAAGCTCCTAGAGAGCTTAATGTTGACAAATGGGCGAAAGCTGTTAAGCCAATCACATCACAGAAGCGTAAGAAATTCAAGCCAATCACAGCAACTTATTCACAGCAGTGCACACATAATGCTGCCAACCATTCTGAGTCTTCCATCCATTACTGTCTACCATTCCGAGTCTCCATCCATTACTGCCTACCATTCCGAATCTTCCATCCACTGCTGCCAACCATTCCGAAGGTTTCATCCATTGCTGCCAACTATTCCAAACTTTCCACCCACTTCTCAAACAACTTCGTTATTTTCTTTTTACCAGTTATCACGAGACCATCCGATTTTTTCCCTCTTACATTTCTTCTAACTTCTGAGCTCAAAAGCAAATTGTGAAGCTCCCAGAAAGTATACCTAGTAACTAACGGACGAAGGCGTGTAAGCCAATCACAACAAAGAAACGTCAGACCTTAAGCAAATCAGAGAGAAGCATCACAACTCCAGTGCACCAATCACAGCACACGGCTTCCCATAATCCCTCCTCAAGCTTTATGAACAAATCAATCATTCGGTTTCCTTTATGAATCAAAAATGACAAAAATACGGTTATAATCGGTGCTTACCTTTAACCAATCCGGTCAGAGTGTCCAAACAAACTGTCCACTGTACAAACTGTTCACTGCACTTGGTTCATTGTATTTTTCTTGTTGTAAATACATCACTTATACAATGACTTTCCCTTGTTCAACGTACAGACTTGTTCATAGCGTCAACTTAAAATTTTGCTTTCACACTTCACTGAAATCCGTATTAATGGCTACGCGATGTTGAACACATTGCCTTCTAATGCACTTGTGCCTGAGTTCATGATTTTCGTATACAGACAATCTCTAACACACGAGCTGAGCGTGACCCACCACCTGCGAGGTCTGGGCCAAACTGATGTGGTTTGTCTCCTCCTACAGGTGGGCGGGGTCATACCCAGCAGTTTGACCATACGAAACAACACTTCCAACTCCTCCTCACTGGCGACAATCTTTGGACGCCAAACTTCTTGGTAACTTCGACAACTAGAATGGGAACTAGAGTAACTTCATCTAGATACTGCACAACCAAATCATGCCCCAGTCAAAGGCCATATTGGATAATACAAAAAGAATGGTGTAATGGTGTAAAGACTTGACTCAATAATTTTGAGAATATTTCAGGATACATTTCGTACTTAGCAGGTCGTGTAGATATATATATATATATATATATATATATATATATATATATATATATATATATATATATATATATATATTATCCCTGGGGATAGGGGATTAAGAATACTTCCCAAATATTCCCTGCGTGTCGTAGAAGGCGACTAAAAGGGGAGGGAGCGGGGGGCTGGAAATCCTCCCCTCTCATTTTTTTTTTAATTTTCCAAAAGAAGGAACAGAGAATTGGGCCAGGTGAGGGTATTCCCTCAAAGGCCCAGTCCTCTGTTCTTAATGCTACCTCGCTAACGCGGGAAATGGCGAATAGTTTAAAAGAAAGAAGAAATATATATATATATATATATATATATATATATATATATATATATATATATATATATATGATAGAGTTGATAGAGATGCTCTGTGGAAGGTATTAAGAATATATGGTGTAGGAGGAAAGTTGTTGGAAGCGGTGAAAAGTTTTTATCGAGGATGTAAGGCATGTGTACGTGTAGGAAGAGAGGAAAGTGATTGGTTCTCAGTGAAAGTAGGTTTGCGGCAGGGGTGTGTGATGTCTCCATGGTTGTTTAATTTGTTTATGGATGGGGTTGTTAGGGAGGTAAATGCAAGAGTTTTGGAAAGAGGGGCAAGTATGAAGTCTGTTGGGGATCAGAGAGCTTGGGAAGTGAGTCAGTTGTTGTTCGCTGATGATACAGCGCTGGTGGCTGATTCATGTGAGAAACTGCAGAAGCTGGTGACTGAGTTTGGTAAAGTGTGTGGAAGAAGAAAGTTAAGAGTAAATGTGAATAAGAGCAAGGTTATTAGGTACAGTAGGGTTGAGGGTCAAGTCAATTGGGAGGTGAGTTTGAATGGAGAAAAACTGGAGGAAGTGAAGTGTTCTAGATATCTGGGAGTGGATCTGGCAGCGGATGGAAACATGGAAGCGGAAGTGGATCATAGGGTGGGGGAGGGGGCGAAAATCCTGGGGGCCTTGAAGAATGTGTGGAAGTCGAGAACATTATCTCGGAAAGCAAAAATGGGTATGTTTGAAGGAATAGTGGTTCCAACAATGTTGTATGGTTGCGAGGCGTGGGCTATGGATAGAGTTGTGCGCAGGAGGATGGATGTGCTGGAAATGAGATGTTTGAGGACAATGTGTGGTGTGAGGTGGTTTGATCGAGTGAGTAACGTAAGGGTAAGAGAGATGTGTGGAAATAAAAAGAGCGTGGTTGAGAGAGCAGAAGAGGGTGTTTTGAAGTGGTTTGGGCACATGGAGAGAATGAGTGAGGAAAGATTGACCAAGAGGATATATGTGTCGGAGGTGGAGGGAACGAGGAGAAGAGGGAGACCAAATGTGAGGTGGAAAGATGGAGTGAAAAAGATTTTGTGTGATCGGGGCCTGAACATGCAGGAGGGTGAAAGGAGGGCAAGGAATAGAGTGAATTGGAGCATGTGGTATACCGGGGTTGACGTGCTGTCAGTGGATTGAATCAAGGCATGTGAAGCGTCTGGGGTAAACCATGGAAAGCTGTGTAGGTATGTATATTTGCGTGTGTGGACGTATGTATATACATGTGTATGGGGGGGGGGGTTGGGCCATTTCTTTCGTCTGTTTCCTTGCGCAACCTCGCAAACGCGGGAGACAGCGACAAAGTATAATAATAATAATAATAATAATAATATATATATATATATATATATATATATATATATATATATATATATATATATATATATATATATATATATATATATATATTTCACTAAATAACTTGATATTTAGCGACAATACATTGTTTTGGAAGCAGTGGCGATGTGTGTGTGGGTGAGGGAAGGAGGGAGGGAGGAGACGTGGCAGATGTGGTGGTGGGGCGGGGTGGCGGGTTGTATCGCTCAACCGACGCTTCCCCATCCCACCCCAGAATCTAACATTTGAACAGATTTAACTGAGCTCAATTGATACATCACATTTGTGGCGAAACACTGCATTCACACATTCATTTTTTATTCATAATTATCCAAGCACAAGGTCGACTACCTCGTACACAGGAACAGTGTTGGCTGGCAGGTATTACCTCCCACATGTTACGAGCACATTTTCCAGCGGTCTGTTCTCAATATATCTATTTCATATCCAGTAAATATATATATATATATATATATATATATATATATATATATATATATATATATATATATATATATCTACTTCCTATCTGATTTGTGACTTGTGATTAGCCGTTCCTCCAATCGGTTCCGGCAGTCAGGTCATGACCTCGTGCTGACCTCCCATGAGTACACGAAATATAACATCTACTTCTTTTAAGGCTCAACCCAGACTCTAGTAGACGAGGTACATCATCGTCTTCTTCCAGGACTCTACTGGAACTTCCAGGGTTCTACCTGGACTCCAGTCACGTCTGTGTGACCTGACTAACATGGCAGTCCCGTACGAACAAGGGTGATCGGAATAACCCTGTCTTGACCTCTTAGATAGATGGTCATCTTAATTTCTTGTACCATGAGAACCCATGGCGGTACTAGACCCATGGACAAAGTGTGTGGTGATTTTCACCACACACGCATTTCCACTCATTGCTCGTCTGCTCCGCCGTCGCCCACACAGAATCGTTGCTGTCCCGGCTTACCTGAGCGACGACAAGAGGGCAAGGGCTGTAGGCAGGGTCTGCATGCAGGCAGCAGAGGATATAGGGTGTGGTTGCAGGGTATCAAACGGGGAGTGTAGATGTGAGGGTAAAACGCATGTGAATGGTAATAGGCGTTAGGTGAGAGTGTAAATGAGGTGTAAAATACACAGTGTAGGAGAGAGGCAGAGGTGTAAGTGTAGCGGGTGTCGAGTAATCTCTCAGGGACACTCCACACAGATCTCATCCACAACAATCATGTTCTCAAACCCACGTCGGCTGAAAGGTTCAAAAAACGTCGAATGGAAACTGGATGAAGAAATGAGAACAGTAGTCCATGCGAGCTTCTTTAAGTATCCGCAGACCCGACCTTTGAAATCACAAAGGTTACAGAAAAACGGAAAAACAAACAACAAGCAAAGGAAGGATAATTCCAGAGCTTTAAACAGCACACGAGGTTAGAAGGAGGCATCATAACGGCTAATCCTCGCATGCTCAGCCTCATCATAAAAACAAATGGTACGAAACTACTAGCCACATGGCGAGGGTCCAAGTCTCAGCGGGACCGGGACACGATCTCCTCAGTGACCCCCCTCAGATTAACCCCCCCCCCAGAATAACCTTCCTCCGCCCTCCCCCTACAGCAGCATAAGCCTCCAGGGTTGAGCCTCTTACAAGGGATCCCTCATGCTCTCCCGGCCAGGCCTTCATATTTGGTGGAATCAGATGGAGGATCCAATCATCGTAAAGTGCTGATGCTGGACCACAGGGGGGGCAGCAAGATGCTGCTGCAGCCCTGGCAGCCTCAAGATTTAGATCATCTCTACTTGAAATATCGGGAGCTGGAGGACTTAACCGGCCGATTCCTGCGTCTTTGGGCAGACAAGCTGATGTAATCCGGTTTCCATAATCCCATATATATATATATATATATATATATATATATATATATATATATATATATATATATATATATATATATATATATATATATATTAAAAAAGGGGGTGACTGTATTGTTGACTGGTTGGTAAGGTTATTTAATGTAAATATGACTCATGGTGAGGTGCCTGAGGATTGGCGGAATGCGTGCATAGTGCCATTGTAAAAAGGCAAAGGGGATAAGAGTGAGTGCTCAAATTACAGAGGTATAAGTTTGCTGAGTATTCCTGGTAAATTATATGGGAGGGTATTGATTGAGAGGGTGAAGGCATGCACAGAGCATCAGATTGGGGAAGAGCAGTGTGGTTTCAGAAGTGGTAGAGGATGTGTGGATCAGGTGTTTGCTTGGAAGAATGTATGTGAGAAATACTCAGAAAAGCAAATGGATTTGTATGTAGCATTTATGGATCTGGAGAAGGCATATGATAGAGTTGATAGAGATGCTCTGTGGAAGGTATAAAGAATATATGGTGTGGGTGGCAAGTTGTTAAAAGCAGTGAAAAGTTTTTATCGAGGATGTAAGGCATGTGTATGTGTAGGAAGAGAGGAAAGTGATTGGTTCTCAGTGAATGTAGGTTTGCGGTAGGGGTGTGTGATGTCTCCATGGTTGTTTAATTTGTTTATGGATGGGGTTGTTAGGGAGGTGAATGCAAGAGTTTTGGACAGAGGGGCAAAAATGAAGTCTGTTGTGGATGAGAAGGCTTGGGAAATGAGTCAGTTGTTGTTCGCTGATGCTACAGCGCTGGTGGCTGATTCATGTGAGAAACTGCAGAAGCTGGTGACTGAGTTTGGTAAAGTATGTGAAAGAAGAAAGTTAACAGTAAATGTGAATAAGAGCAAGGTTATTAGGTGCAGTAGGGTTGAGGGTCAAGTCAATTGGGAGGTAAGTTTGAATGGAGAAAAACTGGAGGAAGTGAAGTGTTTTAGATATCTGGGAGTGGATCTGGCAGCGGATGGAACCATGGAAGCGGAAGTGAATCATAGGGTGGGGGAGGGGGCGAAAATCCTGGGAGCCTTGAAGAATGTGTGGAAGTCGAGGACATTATCTCGGAAAGCAAAAATGGGTATGTTTGAAGGAATAGTGGTTCCAACAATGTTGTATGATTGCGAGGCGTGGGCTATGGATAAAGTTGTGCGCAGGAGGGTGGATGTGCTGGAAATAAGATGTTTGAGGACAATGTGTGGTGTGAGGTGGTTTGATCGAGTAAGTAATGTAAGGGTAAGAGAGATGTGTGGAAATAAAAAGAGCGTGGTTGAGAGAGCAGAAGAGGGTGTTTTGAAATGGTTTGGGCACATGGAGAGAATGAGTGAAGAAAGATTGAACAAGAGGATATATGTGTCGGAGGTGGAGGGAACGAGGAGAAGAGGGAGACCAAATTGGAGGTGAAAAGATGGAGTGAAAAAGATTTTGAGTGATCGGGGCCTGAACGGGCAGGAGGGTGAAAGGCGGGCAAGGAATAGAGTGAATTGGATCGATGTGGTATACCGGGGTTGACGTGCTGTCAGTGGATTGAATCAGGGCATGTGAAGCGTCTGGGGTAAACCATGGAAAGCTGTGTAGGTATGTATATTTGCGTGTGTGGACGTATGTATATACATGTGTATGGGGGTGGGTTGGGCCATTTCTTTCGTCTGTTTCCTTGCGCTACCTCGGAAACGCGGGAGACATCGACAAAGCAAAATAATATATATATATATATATATATATATATATATATATATATATATATATATATATATATATATATATATATATATATATGTTGTGTGTGTGTGTGTGTGTGTTTGCGACAGGAGCAGGCAGAGGCCGCATTTGCTTACATCCATTTTCTAGCTGTCATGTGTAATGCACCGAAACCACAGCTCCCTATCCACATCCAGGCCCCACAGACCTTTCCATAGTTTAACCCAGACGCTTCAGATGACCTGGTTCAGTCCAATGACAGCACACCAATATATATATATATATATATATATATATATATATATATATATATATATATATATATATATATATATATATATATATATATTAGTCACGTTGCCTTATCTCTAATGAAAAATAAATAATGCCTATTTCGTAACGATATAGCGGCTATTTAATCTGCTGATTTTTTTTTATTACAGAGATGTATATGTTTTGATTACGTCAGAAAGATATATGACCGCTGTACCCGTAACTGACTATATAATATGTCATGCAGGTTATATATCATTCACGTCTGCTGCGCTTGAATGATGTAGCAAATGTATGGATTTCGTGGTGGAGGAGGGGGGGGGGGGGGAATGAAGCTGTACATCTGGCATGAACATCAGGTCAAAGCTCAAGCTGGCGCTCCACCACTGTCGTCGGATTGGAGTCGATTAGTTCCTGGATGTGATGATAGACGGCGCCCCATCCCCCGGAGATTCGGAATAAGCAGGAGTGAGGCTGTAGTGAGGTTCTGGCTCTTACGTGAAGAAGAAGAACAGCTGAAGCAATTACTGAATACAAGAGTGTCTGCCGTGACGGGGTAATGAGTGAAGCTCCCTTTGTTTATCATCAATTAGATGTTCCAAGATCGGGTCAGTTTCTTCTTAAGTAAAACACTCTGGCCTTCACTTTCAATGGTGGCACCATAATACAGCTTGGCAACAATGACCTGAGAATGTGGCACCCTGGTAGAGATTATAGTGCTAATGTACTGGGAGTGCCACAGTGTTAGAAATGACGGCGCGAATGGGCCATTACTGACAACCTGTGTTGGCACCAGGGAAGTGACTGTGGCACCTTGATGCAAATCATGGCACCTGTTCACTAATAGTGGCACCATGATGGACAGTGGCAATAGTGGCACCCTGATGGACAGTGCCAATAGTGGCACCCTGATGGACAGTGACAATAGTGGCACCCAGATTGACAGTGACAATAGTGGCACCCAGATGGACAGTGACGATAGTGGCAACCAGATGGACAGTGACAATAGTGGCACCCAGATGGACAGTGACAATAGTGGCACCATGACAGGAATGATGACATGGCTGTCACTCTCCACAGATGATCAGGTCCATGTTTCCAAGCCTGGGGGAAGGAGCTCACTTGTGTGGTATTCACACATGTGGGTAGTCCGGGACAGCTGCTCATCTATGAGAAAGAAATTCTACAAAGAATTGTGGGTTCTCTGCGCCAACATCTTTTACCCCTTCCCTCCCGAGAGGCAAGCTGAAAACATATTAATTTCTGAGCGAGGTATGGTCTATTTAGGTGTATCTATATAAAATGAAGTGTTTCTGAAATCTGGAAGTAACAGAGTAATTCCTTTAGCCCTCCCACGGAAATTGAAAATATAGCATTTTTACTCAAATAAAAATACCATGTAAAAAGAAATGGATAAAAATCTAATTGTATCATTTTATTTTTCAGCCATAGGTGCTATAATAATGATGCTTCTGACACATTCACATATTGTGAAAACATCTGAGCCCCTCAGTGGGTGGGGGTGTGAGGGGTAGGTGGGGCTGAAGATGTAGGAGCAGAGTAAACATACTTCCTGCAGAGGTTTATCTCACGGACCCACAACGTCTCATCACTACCCACGTATATGATGATAGAAGAAAAAAGAAAATCATGTTAGAACGAACCACCCTAATGAGCACTTACGGTTCAACCAGCCGTCACTACTGTCAACTCAGCACGAAACGAACCAATCAGACATACAACAAGGTAGTTCCCGATATCCAAACAGGAGCATGGATTCCGAAACTACTTATATGGCCGATTAACCGTCTCTCTCTCTCCCTCTCTCTCTCTCTCTCTCTCTCTCTCTCTCTCTCTCTCTCTCTCTCTCTCTCTCTCTCCATGCACCACTGGATGGTTTTCATCAGGTGATGATATTAACTGATGTGTTGGACCTGATATGGTAGTCATATGACATTAACTAATATACGTTAGACCCGGTTAGGTTAGGTTAGGCGACTACAACTGGTATGTTAGCCGTGCTGTTTCAGCTGGACGACACCAAACTGACGTGTTAGACATGAAATAAATGCTGGACGACATCAAGTGGTGTGTCAGAGGCGAATCTGCCGTTGCTTCTCTGAATCTATGTAAACCAGTGGCCAAAAGGCATGACCTCCCACCTGAATGTATCTGCAGATGGTGCATAATCTCATGAGTGAAGTGAGAAGCGAGGAGGATTGCATCAGCTTACAAGGGGACCTAAACAGATTCCAAAGTCGGTCTGATACATGGCTGATGACATTCTATCCGAATAGAAGTCCAGGAATGAAGATGGGGCCACAGCAACAGGATATACCTCTGAACGAACATCACCAAGGAAGACGTATGCTGCAGTGATCTGTGTGAGGGAGGCTGGGGGGAGTCGATACCTGCCCTAACCCATCGCCAGGATCCCACACATCAGCAGAATGATCATGGAGACCAATTGTGTGTGGAAGCAGATATCATAACGGCCTTCAAGTTCATGGGAAAGGAAATATTCAACAAGCTGTTCACGTCCTTCGTAAGGCCAAAACTACAATATGCCCCTCCAGTTCAATCAAAACACCCCCTCCCCCCAGAAGAAGGAAAAACAACAACACTAAAAGCTTATAAAGAGGAGGGGCTCAGAGGCGTTAAATATGCCCACTATGGAAGAAAGAAGAGTTTGGGGTAACCTGATCACAACTTCTAAGTTCATAAATATGACTGACGGTGTAGACAGGGAGCAGGTCTTCGAAAGACGTTGACACAGAAACCGCAGAACATGAACCTAGGAAGTGCTTCTCAAGGTTCGCCATCACATTCTAGAACCACAGAAAAATAAGAAAAAAATAATCGAGGGCGGGAAAATAAACGAGGGCGGGGGGGAAAAAAAAGGTACCCGATTTAAGAGAGCAGGTTTAGGGCGAGTCTCGGTCGTGGTGTATGTGATGTTCCACGATGGTAGGGAGAGGAGTATGTGTTGACCTGATCACAACCTTCAAGTATCTAACCCAGGCTGATGATGTTCACAGCAGCAAGTTCAGCGAAAGATGATGTACCGTTCAACGAATGACGATGTACCGTTCAACGAATGACGATGTACCGTTCTACGAAAGATGATGTACCGTTCAACGAATGACGATGTGCCGTTCAACGAAAGATGATGTACCGTTTAACGAAAGATGTACAGCTCAACGAAAGACGATGTACCGTTCAACGAAATATGTACAGTTCAACGAAAAAATGTACAATTCAACGAAAGATGATGTACAGTTCAACGATGTGGAGATGAACAACACGAGATCATGAAAAAAAGAAGAAATTGTTGTAAAGAATAGGAAGCAATTTCATTGTGCGAGACAAGTGGTCGAATGGAATAAACTTCAATGATCAAACTGTAAACGCTCAATGTATGCACTAGTTGCAACAAGTCCTGTGACGGCAGGTAAAAATAAGTTCAAGAAATGAGGTCCCACGAGTCGAAAACTGCCTCCCTGCACTGTTTAAACTGACATTTACACAAAAAGGTAATCACACACACACAGACACACACACACACACACACACACACACACACACACACACACACACACACACACACAGAGTTCCTAAATCCCAGGCAATTATTCACACACTGGTCATATAATCCCTTCTTCACCACATTGTAAATATATGACTAACTCTCCAATCCTGGAGCTGGTCTCACCCATCATATATATATATATATATATATATATATATATATATATATATATATATATATATATATATATATATATATATATATATTTCTTTCATACTATTCGCCATCTCCAGCATTAGCGAGGTTGCGTTAAGAACAGAGGACTGGACCTTTGAGGGAATATCCTCACCAGGCCCCCTTCTCTGTCCCTTCTTTTGGAAAATTAAAAAAAAACCGAGAGGGGAGGATTTCCAGCCCCCCTCCCCCCGCTCCCTTCCCTTTTAGTCGCCTTCTACGACATGCAGGGAATACGTGGGAAGTATTCTTTCTCCCCTATCCCCAGGGATAATATATATATATATATATATATATATATATATATATATATATATATATATATATATATATATATATATATACGCACACTGGCATGCGGGTTAGGCCTCTCTCTCTCTCTCTCTCTCTCTCTCTCTCTCTCTCTCTCTCTCTCTCTCTCTCTCTCTCCGCGATCGTTTTATGTCTCTGAGCCAGATCAACTATGTCCATAACAATACTGGCAATTAGCCGTCTGTGTGACGAATACCCTTAATTATCTGGTTACCATCAATTATTCCCACACGAGGATGACCAATAGGGGCCGTGTGATTTCAGGGATTCCATGAAGGCAGTAGACATGCACAGCAGCGACGCTGCTTGTACCAGCTCAAGCTTACTGTATAAGATCCTACAGACGTCAAGCTTTTGAATACAGCGCATACAACTGACTCCTGTATCCAATAAAAATCAAATACAGTAAGTGGATAATGTAATGCATTTTCAGAATGGGAGGAAAAAATGCATAGAGACTTTTACATCTGTATTTAATTTACAAATGTTACGGGATTCCCTTAAATTGTGGTATGCAATTAAACTTTGATATACAATGTACATATTTTAATTCTTTGGACATAATATGATTATAAAATGTGCGTATTTTGCTACTGTGATGTATGTGTTAGACCTGTGGTATGCTACGCGTGCGGTGGAGATGTGATAAACAGAAATGTTGAAAATCTGTATTAAATAAAAATCTTTCATCTTGTTTTTTTTTCATGTCATTGACAACCATTACCACAATGTGGTGAATGTGGGAGCAAGAGAGGATTCACATCTTCTCTCGCACGAAGCCTGAGTAAACCGGGGCATGTTTGGGGCCGCTGAGAGGGACCCGTGGTTGTGGCCCCACGTCTTGGGTTCCCGTGATCAGCTCTCGGTGGGTACGACTGTGGGGTAGCCACACGTCCCCACGCTTCCACGGGCGGCTCTTGGCCGTACCGTCGCAGAGGAGGGCACTTCCTCAGCAAATTTAGGAGTGCACTTCCTCAGCACTTTAAGAAGTGCACTTCCTCAGCACTTTAGGGAGTGACTTGGTTGTCGTCCAGTTCAGGTTGGGCACACGTGTAGGCGCCCCTACAGGAGAATCTCGCCTGTACCGTTGTGGGTGGGGATGTACCCTGGGTTCTCAACGGCGGGGTCGTGGACGTACCGACGCGCTGGGTGCGGCCCTCAACTGTACCCACTGTTAGCGGCTCTTGGCTGTACCGCTGTAAGGTGGTACAGGTTCCAGAGCTCTCAAGAGCGTGCTCAGATGGTTGTAACACTGGACACCATCACACGTCTTGAGCTCTGGACGTTCATGCAATACATACATGTCACACAGTTATGACCGAGACATGCACGTATTCAACACACAGCTTCTACATTTCCCGCTCCCTACCCTATATCAACACGTAATTATCTTCGTAATGAAATATTACTGAAGGGGACAGCCCTGCAGAACGGCGCGAGCAGAGAGAGCCGTTCGTGACGTGACCCTTAAGTAAAAAAAGAACAAAAAGAAAAGCATCCCATTCACCAGTTTCAGTTCCCCCATGATCTCTGTGTTGCTAGAGCTTCAGCAACACCAGAAACACGGAGCGAGAGTTCCTCTCCAGCAAGACACTTAAACTGCAACACAATATAAAACTCGTCTTCCTCCGCTCGCGTCCATTCTCCTCCGGCTCTCGAAAAGTCGCCATAAATCATGGGGTTGCTGAGGCGTTCGGGGAAGGATGCAAATGGTCCAGTTGAGCCTTTTGATCTTCGTATAGAGGAGAGCGGCAGCGTCAAGCTTTTCACTCGGCTAAAGCCGCCGCTGTGGGGGATGGTGCTTGTCACTTGACGTCGCTTGAAGCCGCTGGCGCCACTGTCGCCTGCGTCGACTGTCCTTTGTTATTGTTGACACAGCAGCCCATGTGTTTATTTATTCCACAGACGTGAGTGACGCCCTGTGTGGCCACTTATGCTACTCGATTGCAATATCATCGAATAATACACTTACATAATGTATTACACACACACACACACACACACACACACACACACACACACACTTTCATAAATATAAATGTAACTAGCGTGTCTAGCCTATATCACTAGTTTGTGGCTTGCAACATAAATGCAATGACCGCTTAAACCCCCTTAAAGTACTGCAAGCAACTTCATGCATGCATACATGCACTGCATAATGTGTGTTTTGCGTGCAAGTTGCTAACTCAGGTATTATCTGGGAGGCAGATCACACCTCGCGAGGTGATGTGCTGATACAATTGGTATGACAGAAAACGCTAGCATTAAAATCAAACCATAAATGTTAAAAAAAACAAGTTCAGAAATTCTTCAAATATTCAAGACGTACAAAGAACGCATAAGATACGATACGATCAGTCATAACCGAAGGTGGTCCAGTAAGTGATGGCGATAAGGGAATGTCCCTCACACTGAATAAATCTTTCAACTCTATGATAGTCCAGTCCATGAAGAATGATGTTTGCCTCAACTGCAAGAAAATGTCTCGCGGGTCTAACGACGACGAAGATTAACAGTCATGGAGCACTAGAACCCTCAGACCAATCAAACCCACAGGAATCGACACACCCCCTGGAAACCCGAACCCTCAGACCGATCAAACCCACAGGAATCGACTGCCCCCCTGGAAACCCGAACCCTCAGACCGATCAAACCCACAGGAATCGACTGGCCCTGGAAACCCGACTCTCCTCCATCCGTCTGTGAGGGAGGTCGGACGGGTGTTGATAATTCCCAGACAGACACCTCTGACGGAAGACAAGACTCATGAAGACTGAAAGCTGTGAACTGGTTATCCCTCTCTATATATGAGAGGAGAAGTATGATGCCTTGGTTTACCGCTAGATTAACCTGACGTCATTTATAGATAAAACGATGTTAAAAATAATGTCAAAATTCAGACGTTTCGAATATAGACGAAACCAGATCAAAAACAAACAGCACGACTTTCGCAGCAACGGATCTTGTCTGATAAATTAGCGACAGAGGACGAGAGCAGAGTGGTGTACCACAGGGGTCCGTCCTGGGTCCTATTCTTTTTAAGAAATACAATGATGACCTGGAAGTGTGTCTCGTATCTAGGACCATCACTGTTTGCCGAAGATACAGAACTATATTCGGTCATGAATGGCTGAATGTAATACGTCCGAATAACATCGTTGTATTGTAAATAATTACCATATAATGTGAAACGAAACTTATCTACTAACTCAAACTTCTCCCTCAAATATAGGTTAGGTTAACTGATAATGCTGACGAGTAAAGAAATTATGAAGTAATGTGTTGGTAAGTCTAAATTATATAACAAGAGTCGCCCAAGTCAACGACCTAAGCTTGCTTTCGGATGCAGTCTACTTCGTTTGTAACTTTTCACATATTCTAACGTAAATCAGGACAAACTGTACCAAACATAAGAAGAAACACGTAATCATAAACTTTCAAAATTTGAAAACCAGAATCTACTCAAAACATGGAATTAATGAAACTCGTTATTTGTGAAACGTTACGAGGAGGTAAAAAGAACAGCATCTGTCACCATCGCTACAACACACACACACACACACACACACACACACACACACACACACACACACACAAACAAACACAAGTGGAAGAGAAAAAGAATAGAATGAGACGCAACCACGACTTCTGAGTTTCTAAACCATTCTGACAATGTTGACAGTTTTCTGGAAGTTAGAAAAGAGAGGACGGCCAAATGTCATCACGTGAGAGTAAGAGTCAGCTGAGATGTACAAGAATGATTGGTTCAGTATCAAGACGATCGTGGAATGGATCCTGGGAAATTATATGGGAGTGAATTGATTGAGAGGGTGAAGGCATGTACAGAGCATCAGATTGGGGAAGAGCAGTGTGGTTTCAGAAGTGGTAGAGGATGTGTGGATCAGGTGTTTGCTTTGAAGAATGTATGTGAGAAATATTTAGAAAAGCAAATGGATTTGTATGTAGCATTTATGGATCTGGAGAAGGCATATGATAGAGTTGATAGAGATGCTCTGTGGAAGGTATTAAGAACATATGGTGTGGGAGGCAAGTTGTTAGAAGCAGTGAAAAGTTATTATCGAGGGTGTAAGGCATGTGTACGTGTAGGAAGTGAGGAAAGTGATTGGTTCTCAGTGAATGTAGGTTTGCGGCAGGGGTGTGTGATGTCTCCATGGTTGTTTAGTTTGTTTATGGATGGGGTTGTTAGGGAGGTGAATGCAAGAGTTTTGGAAAGAGGGGCAAGTATGCAGTCTGTTGTGGATGAGAGAGCTTGGGAAGTGAGTCAGTTGTTGTTCGCTGATGATACAGCGCTGGTGGCTGATTCATGTGAAAAACTGCAGAAGCTGGTGACTGAGTTTGGTAAAGTGTGTGAAAGAAGAAAGTTGAGAGTAAATGTGAATAAGAGCATGGTTATTAGGTACAGTAGGGTTGAGGGTCAAGTCAATTGGGAGGTAAGTTTGAATGGAGAAAAACTGGAGGAAATAAAGTGTTTTAGATATCTGGGAGTGGATCTGGCAGCGGATGGAACCATGGAAGCGGAAGTGAATCACAGGGTGGGGGAGGGGGCGAAAATTCTGGGAGCCTTGAAGAATGTTTGGAAGTCGAGAACATTATCTCGGAAAGCAAAAATGGGTATGTTTGAAGGAATAGTGGTTCCAACAATGTTGTATGGTTACAAGGCGTGGGCTATGGATAGAGTTGTGCGGAGGAGGGTGGATGTGCTGGAAATGAGATGCTTGAGGACAATATGTGGTGTGAGGTGGTTTGATCGAATAAGTAATGTAAGGGTAAGAGAGAGATGTGTGGCAATAAAAAGAGTGTGGTTGAGAGAGCAGAAGAGGGTGTTTTGAAATGGTTTGGTCACATGGAGAGAATGAGTGAGGAAAGATTGACCAAGAGGATATATGTGTCAGAGGTGGAGGGAACTAGGAGAAGTGGGAGATCAAATTGGAGGTGAAAATGGAGTGAAAAAGATTTTGAGTGATCGGGGCCTGAACATGCAGGAGGGTGAAAGGCGTGCAAGGAATAGATAGAGTGAATTGGAGCGATGTGGTATACCGGGGTCGACGTGCTGTCAATGGATTGAACCAGGGCATGTGAAGCGTCTGGGGTAAACCATGGAAAGTTCTGTGGGGCCTGGATGTGGAAAGGGAGCTGTGGTTTCGGTGCATTATTACATGACAGCTAGAGACTGAGTGTGAACGAATGGGGCATTTGTTGTCTTTTCCTAGCGCTACCTCGCACACATGAGGGGGAGGGGGTTGTTATTCCATATGTGGCGAGGTGGCGATGGGAATAAATAAAGGCAGACAGTATAAATTATGTACATGTGTATATATGTATATGTCTGTGTGTGTATATATATGTACGCATTGAGATGTATAGCTATGTATATTTGCGTGTGTGGACGTGTATGTATATACATGTGTATGCGGGAGGGTTGGGCCATTCATTCGTCTGTTTCCTTGCGCTACCTCGCTAACGCGGGAGACAGCGACAAAGCAAAATATATATATATTTTGATCGAGTGAGTAACGTAAGGGTAAGAGAGATGTGTGGAAATAAAAAGAGCGTGGTTGAGAGAGCAGAAGAGGGTGTTTTGAAGTGGTTTGGGCACATGGAGAGGATGAGTGAGGAAAGATTGACCAAGAGGATATATGTGTCGGAGGTGGAGGGAACAAGGAGAAGAGGGAGACCAAATTGGAGGTGGAAAGATGGAGTGAAAAAGATTTTGTGTGATCGGGGCCTGAACATGCAGGAGGGTGAAAGGAGGGCAAGGAATAGAGTGAATTGGAGCGATGTGGTATACCGGGGTTGACGTGCTGTCAGTGGATTGAATCAAGGCATGTGAAGCGTCTGGGGTAAGCCATGGAAAGCTGTGTAGGTATGTATATTTGCGTGTGTGGACGTATGTACATACATGTGTATGGGGGGGGGTTGGGCCATTTCTTTCATCTGTTGCCTTGCGCTACCTCGCTTACGCGGGAGACAGCGACAAAGTATAAAAAAAAAAATATATATATATATATATATATATATATATATATATATATATATATATATATATATATGTATAAAATCTTCAAAAAGGGCATTTTCACTGCTATTTGTAGAGTTACAATCGAATCACAGAAGCCCATCATGGATGAGACAATATAAGCAAATCCACGTATGCAAGAAAAACAAAAAAAAACAAAAAACCGTATGGGATTATTCTCAACCATTTCAAGTGGCAGTGAGTGGTATTCATCACTCGATAAAAGGAATTGTGTCCACGAGTGTAATGCTACCGGAGAGAGAGAGAGAGAGAGAGAGAGAGAGAGAGAGAGAGAGAGAGAGAGAGAGAGAGAGAGAGAGAGAGAGAGAGACTCGAACCAGCTGAGGAGGTGCAGGGTGGGGGGGGGGTAAGGGTTGACGAGAAAGGGAGTGGTAGAGGGAGATGAAGAGAGGGGGAGGGACAAGACACTTGGGCAGGGGAGTGTGCCACACATGTCGTGAGCGAGGCTTGAGCAACAGTGAGCGCCCGTTGACCTGTTCCTCACCCAGACTACCCTGCAATATTCACTGCGCCGTGGAGCACGAAATACAAAATTCATTTCATAGAGATAATTTCATTCCGTACACGCTGAATGCAGTTTTGCATTTTGCGCTTTTGAATTCATCTACATATATATATATATATATATATATATATATATATATATATATATATATATATATATATATATATATATATATATATTTCATCATTTTCAGGGCATTCTGTACTCTCTCTCTCTCTCTCTCTCTCTCTCTCTCTCTCTCTCTCTCTCTCTCTCTGACGGAGCAAACTTCAGGTTTGTTACAATGCATACTTGTGTCCGGCACTCAACATTCGTGAAGGTTTTGAATGATAATGGTGGTTTGTGTACGCTTTTGGGTCAGCGATGAGACGCCGGGGAATACCCACGTAAAAACTACTGTCCCTTCTGCATACATGAAGAATGAAGGTAAACCACAGAGGCTGGTGTACCTACGGTGCTGATGAGTTTACGGTCCTCATGGTGGGTGGCCGTGGAAGGGAACACACGCCCCAGATGTGCAGGCAGAAGTGGAACCCGGACCAGAGCCGACTGATGGCGAGAGAGAGGACATGGTGGTGGCCATGCTGGAAAACATCCTCATGGCAAAGTCATGACAAGTTTGCCTGGTGACCATCATGACCGAGGCTGCTGCTGTCCACAGCGGATGGGGTATACAACGAGGCTGCTGCTGTCCACAGCGGATGGGGTATACAACGACAGTTTTTAATCTGGTGGAAAACAAACTATTTCTGGACATACTAGCGAGACAGATTTTATCATTCATATAAAACAATAACGGACCTCCGTGGCGTAGCGGTCAGCGTTCCTGACCGTGAGGCATTGACGGCCCGCTCAGGCTCCAGGGCATAGGTTCGAATCCTGATTGTGGCGGTTGGTCCACAGTCAATCCAGCTGTTCATCCACCTTTAGAACTTGGTCGATGAAATGGTTGCCTGGCTCAGATTACGGTATATACATACATACACACACACACACACATACATACATACATACATACATACATACATACATACATACGTACATACATAAATACATACATACATACATCCTGTGTTGCAGGGTTCGTAAGCACCGAGGGTACACATGTCTCACGACCTGAATATCTCCAGTGGCGTTGTAGGGGCAGGTAAGGGCAGGTCATGAAGTTATTCTCCCCAGTTCTTGCCACTATGATGAACCCCAATATATGTCCAGCATTCCTAAGCAAGACAGGGAGTCAAATGGAACTTTTAGACAGTAGGTCGTTCGGTCAAGGTTTTAGTGGAGAATCTTTTCCTCCTCACATCTCCGTATGCTCTCTAGTGTTGACTTGAGCAAAACTTCAACTATCTTTTTTCTGATGAGTTTCATAATACTGTGTGCTCGGGACATTGTCTGGCAGTGCGGCTACCTACGCTGACATCATGCATACGTCCAATTTCCGCTTCACTACTCTGACACTATAATTGATTAACTAGGCAAACACCAGCTAACTAGGCAAACCCCGGATAAATAGGTAAACACCAGTTAACTAGGCAAACACCAGTTAACTAGGCAAACATCAGACAACCAGGCAAACACCAGTCAACTAGGCAAACATCAGATGACTAGGCAAACACCAGATAACTAGGCAAACAACAGTTAACTAGGCAAACATCAGACAACTAGGCAAACACCGGTCAACTAGGCAAACACTAGTTAATTAGGCAAACACCAGTTAACTAGGCAAACACCAGTTAACTAGGCAAACATCAGATAACTAGGCAAACACCAGTCAACTAAGCAAACATCAGATAACTAGGCAAACACCAGACAACTAGGCAAACATCAGAAAACTAGGCAAACACCAGTTAACTAGGCAAACACCAATTAACTAGGCAAACATCAGACAACTAGGCAAACACCAGTCAACTAGGCAAACATCAGATGACTAGGCAAACACCAGATAACTAGGCAAACACCAGATAACTAGGCAAACATCAGACAACTAGGCAAACACTAGTCAACTAGGCAAACACTAGTTGACTAGGCAAACACTAGTTAACTAGGCAAACACCAGTTAACTAGGCAAACATCAGACAACTAGGCAAACACCAGTCAACTAGGCAAACATCAGATAACTAGGCGAACATCAGATAACTAGGCAAACATCAGAAAACTAGGCAAACACTAGTTAACTAGGCAAACCATTTAACTAGGCAAACACCAGTTAACTAGGCAAACATCAGACAACTAGGCAAACACCAGTCAACTAGGCAAACATCAGATAACTAGGCAAACACCAGGTAACTAGGTAAACATCAGATAACTAGGCAAACACCAGTTAACTATGCAAACATCAGATAACTAGGCAAACACCAGTTAACTAGGCAAACACCAGTTAACTAGGCAAACACCAGTTAACTATGCAAACATCAGATAACTAGGCAAACACCAGTTAACCAGACAAACATCAGATAACTAGGCAAACACCAATTCACTGTGCAATCATCAGATAACTAGGCAAATACCAGTTAGCTAGGCAAACACCAATTAACTAGGCAAACACCAGCTAACTAGGCAAACATAAGCTAACTAGGAAAATACCAGTTAACTAGACAAACACCAATTAAGTAGGCAAACACCAATTAACTAGGCAAATACCAGTTAAGTATTCAAACATCAGACAACTAGGCAAACACCAGTTAACCAGGCAAACATCAGATAACTAGGCAAACACCAGATAACTAGGCAAACACCAGTTTCGCCTTTCACTGTTGCGATGGAGGTGGAATTATTGCTTGTCCCTTCCTCCCTGAGAGCAATAGAACAAGACAACAAAAGACGGTTAGTCAAGCCCTCGCTCTACACATGCATTACTCTTGTATGTTATATATATATATATATATATCTATATATATATATATATATATATATATATATATATATATATATATATATATATATATATATATATATATTCCCTCAAAGGCCCAGTCCTCTGTTCTTAACGCTACCTCGCTATCGCGGGAAATAGCGAATAGTATGACAAAAAAAAAAAAAAAAATATATATATATATATATATATATATATATATATATATATATATATATATATATATATATATATATATATGCAGTGAACTATAATTCTGTACTGTAACTGTGATTTTGAAAACAAAAAATAAAAAAAAAAACTGAATTACGAATGCATGTATACAAGAGCTGTGTAAAAAGGTAATAATATTTCACAGGCATTTCGTTTCCATATACTGTTCATGGAGAATTATACAGTTTTGTTCAAATATTCTAAAATATATATTCAGTCTTTGTTATGCACAATGGTGCTACAAGTTTTAACGTAATTTCTTTTCTATTAATACGCTCCACTGAATTTTTTTTACTATCGACTATATAAAGTACACTAAAAAAAAATACTGAAAAAATATCTTTTTATGTGTTTGTACAAATAGATAAATAAATAAATAAATAGATAAATAAATAAATAAATATATATATATATATATATATATATATATATATATATATATATATATATAATATATATATAATATATATATATATATATATATATATATATATATATATATATATATATATATAACATATATAATATATATATATATATATATATATATATATATATATATATATATATATATATATATATATATATATATAATGAATTGACCCTCAACCCTACTGTACCTAATAACCTTGCTCTTATTCACATTTACTCTTAACTTTCTTCTTTCACACACTTTACCAAACTCAGTCACCAGCTTCTGCAGTTTCTCACATGAATCAGCCACCAGCGCTGTATCATTAGCGAACAACAACTGACTCACTTCCCAAGCTCTCTCATCCCCAACAGACTTCATACTTGCCCCTCTTTCCAAAACTCTTGCATTCACCTCCCTAACAACCCCATCCATAAACAAATTAGAGGTGAGTTTGAATGGAGAAAAACTGGAGGAAGTGAAGTGTTTTAGATATCTGGGAGTGGATCTGGCAGCGGATGGAACCATGGAAGCGGAAGTGGATCATAGGGTGGGGGAGGGGGCGAAAATTCTGGGAGCCTTGAAGAATGTGTGGAAGTCGAGAACATTATCTCGGAAAGCAAAAATAGGTATGTTTGAAGGAATAGTGGTTCCAACAATGTTGTATGGTTGCGAGGCGTGGGCTATGGATAGAGTTGTGCGCAGGAGGATGGATGTGCTGGAAATGAGATGTTTGAGGACAATGTGTGGTGTGAGGTGGTTTGATCGAGTAAGTAACGTAAGGGTAAGAGAGGTGTGTGGAAATAAAAAGAGCATGGTTGAGAGAGCAGAAGAGGGTGTTTTGAAATGGTTTGGTCACATGGAGAGAATGAGTGAGGAAAGATTGACCAAGAGGATACATGTGTCGGAGGTGGAGGGAACGAGGAGAAGAGGGAGACCAAATTGGAGGTGGAAAGATGGAGTGAAAAAGATTTTGTGTGATCGGGGCCTGAACATGCAGGAGGGTGAAAGGAGGGCAAAGAATAGAGTGAAATGGAGCGATGTGGTATACCGGGGTTGACGTGCTGTCAGTGGATTGAATCAAGGCATGTGTATGGGGGTGGGTTGGGCCATTTCTTTCGTCTGTTTCCTTGCGCTACCTCGCAAACGCGGGAGACAGCGACAAAGAAAAAAAAATATATATATAATATATATATATATATATATATATATATATATATATATATATATATATATATATATATATATTGGAAAGGATCACAATTTTGCGCGTCATCAAGTATATTCCTGAGTCCACGGGGAAAATAAAACGCGATAAGTTCCCAAGTGCACTTTCGTGTGGTAATCACATCATCAGGGGAGACACAACAACGAAATATGAACCAGTTGATATACAACGAAGAGACGTAGCTAGGACGCCATTTGGTAAACAAGCGACTGGACTAGACAGACAACGAGCTTATCATAAACTTATTATGTGGACAAGAAGAGACGTTGTTGACAAATCCTATCAACAATAAAGCTATCCAATTTGTATAGACCTTCACTCATATAATGATTATAATTCTTTATGTATTTGATAATGAAAGATTCAATGATATTTCTCGTGGTACTCGAGTGCCATGTAGAAACTGTGATAAGTTTTATGCTGGGCAGACTGGCAAGGATCTTTCTGTTAGACTTAAGCAACAAATATGTAGTATAAGAACATGACAATAATCAAATGCCTTGTTCAATCACGTTAAAAACTATGATCATCGTATTGACTGGAGTAATGCCATCTCAGTTATTAACTGACTCCATTACTACGAGAAATATCATTGAATCTTCTATTATCAAATACACAAAAAATCATAACCACAATATAAGTAAGGGTCTATAAAAATTGGATAGCTTTATTGTTGATGAAATTTGTAAACAATGTCCCTTCTTGTCCAATAATAAGTTTATGATACGCTCGTTGTCTGTCTTGGACAGTCACTTGTTTACCAAATGGCGTCCTAGCTACGTCTCTTCGTTGTATATCAACTGACTGTTATATTTCTTTCTTGTATCTCCCCTGATGATGTGATTATTACACGAAAGTGCACTTGGGAACTTATCGTGTTTCATTTTCCCCGTGAACTCACAGGAATATATATATATATATATATATATATATATATATATATATATATTATCCCTGGGGATAGGGGAGAAAGAATACTTCCCACGTATTCCCTGCGTGTCGTAGAAGGCTACTAAAGGGGAAGGGAGCGGGTGGCTGGAAATCCTCCCCTCTCTCTTTTTTTTTTAATTTTCCAAAAGAAGGAACAGAGAAGGGGGCCAGGTGAGGATATTCCCTCAAAGGCCAAGTCCTCTGTTCTTAACGCTACCTCGCTAACGCGGGAAATGGCGAATAGTATGAAAGAAAAAAGAAAGAAAATATATATATATATATATATATATATATATATATATATATATATATATATATATATATATATATATATATGATGGACAATACGCGCTAATTATCTTGCCTCACAACAAAATCTTGTCTGAAGAACTTTTAAGTATTCTCTCTCTCTCTCTCTCTCTCTCTCTCTCTCTCTCTCTCTCTCTCTGAAACAGGAATACTACATTTCAACCTTCTAGCTAATCATGTTACTGAACCCATTTTTGAAGGGTGTAAATCCTATTATGAATACACTTTACGCACGAACATAATATCTTAGACAAATATAAAAGTTTAGTGAACTGAGCCATGCCCAGTGGACAGCGCAAGCTTTGCTCAGCTCTGACAGCTTTTTGGAATTAAGCTTTTATTATACAACGAAATTATCACAAACTTTATAATGACGATGAAGTGAACCATAAATATTGACAGATTATTTTGAAAAAAAAAATGATGCAATTTGAACATGAGTGTAATCAGTAATATCAATGATTAAAATAAAAAGTTAAAAAATCATAAAACATTATGAAATTCATTCCAATGTTCGAACGCAAGAGTATATATGAAACAAATATACACATCCAAATATACACACATACATACATACACACATACATACATACATATATACTACATACATACATACATACATATCTATATCCATACATAACACTTGAGACTACTAACACTTGAGAATAGCATCACTTGAAACCAGTAACACTTGAGACTAATATCACAGGAGAACAGTAACACTTGAGACTAATATCACATGAGACCAGTAACACTTGAGACTAACATCACAGGAGACCAGTAACACTTGAGACTAACATCACAGGAGACCAGTAACACTTGAGACTAACATCACAGGAGACCAGTAACACTTGAGACTAACATCACAGGAGACCAGTAACACTTGAGACTAACATCACAGGAGACCAGTAACACTTGAGACTAACATCACAGGAGACCAGTAACACTTGAGACTAATATCACAGGAGACCAGTAACACTTGAGACTAATATCACAGGAGACCAGTAACACTTGAGATTAATATCACAGGAGACCAGTAACACTTGAGAATAGCATCACAGGAGACCAGTAACACTTGAGACTAATATCACAGGAGACCAGTAACACTTGAGAATAGCATCAGATGACAACTAATAACACAAGCTTCACCATACTCTTTCCTTTTTTTTTTCAAGGGAGGCCAGTCAAACTTCCCCGGACCTGGAAATTGGTTAAGTACCATCAACACAAGAAGTCTCTGAGGTGACCTTCATCCTACTGAATAAGATCTCGACCCCCACCGTCCCTTATACCCGTCCTACCCTCTCCATCCCTTTCACCAGACATGAGGAATAGCAGACATGGTAGCGGGAAATGGACGGACCCTCTATCCTCGCCTCTTGACCACTTTTACCCCCCATGAGAACCAGGACCAGGTGGGACTAGCCACGCGTGAGGTCAGCAACCCTTGGGATCAATCCAGCAGTAAACAGGATGCAGGAACCTGTGGGTTAAGGGAGATTCGACTTGGGATTCGACATCCTACTCAACTTACAGACAACGTCCCAAGGAAAATCGTTAAGGATGGCTAATATTAGACTCGTACTCAAGTCTGTAAATAATGAAATGTTCTGCAAAATGTTCACATATGGGGGGGGGGGAGGCTAGATTAATTTTCTCAAAATTGGTTACATATGCGCATATACAGAGAAGGTCCAGACGTGGGCAATAAACATGGTACCAGAATTACCGTAACAGAGATGAATTACGGTAGAAAAGTTCGAGAACCACTGTGGATGAGAGAAGAGTTGTGGGCAATCTGATCGCAAAGTTTAAGCTCCTATTCAGTTTCATGCCTTCAGCTGTGAGGTCCTTGGAAAGATGAAAAAGATAAAACGCCCAGAGGCTATAAAATGAGATAAAAAAAAAGTTATAAAAAAAGAATATAAAGAAAAACCATGATAGCATAATAGGAATGGATGAATGGAATAACCTGAGTGATGAAACTGTACGTGTGGACAACACACACAAGCTCAAAACGTTGTGTGGCAAATAGAGAAAGTTCAGGAGATGGGGCACCACGAGTGTAGAACTCCCTCCCCGTACAGCAGTACCAGGTAAATACAAATGAGATCAACCGCTAATGAGACTAGTATCACACGAGATTAACGAATGAGACCAGTAACAGGTGAAACTAGTATCACATGAGACCAGTAACAGGTGAAACTAGTATTACATGAAACCAGTAACAGGTGAAACTAGTATTACATGAGACCAGTAACAGGTGAAACTAGTATTACATGAAACCATTAACAGGTGAAACTAGTATTACATGAGACCAGTAACAGGTGACACTTGTAATCACTTGAGATCAGAACCACATGAGACCAGTGAGTGATGAGACAAGTATCACACGGCACCAGTAACACATGAGACTAGTATCACTTGAGACCAGTAACAGATGAGAATAGTATCATATCAGGCCAGCGACAGATGAGACTAGTATGACATGCGACCAGTCACACTTAGGAGGTCCATCACATGAAATCAGTAACACAAGACACAATATCGCACGAGATACATCAAAAAAGTAACACATGAGAATAGTACTGTACTGTGGACTCTGCTGAGCTTTTCATAAAACTCTACTGTGCTGAGCACACTACTGGGCACTCTATTGGGCCCTATGCTATACTGGACACTCTAATGCATCGAGATTTTCCTGGCTAGAGACTGAACACTCCACTTGGCACTGTCAAAAAGAGAAGAAAGAAACGCACTCTTTCGTGGGTATGGTGTGGGACTTTGGTACGTGGTGGTGGTGGTGGTGGCGTGTGTGTGTGTTTGTGAAAAAGAGGGTAAATGAGAGTTGGGGTGAGAGAGTATCATTAAATTTTAGGGAAAATAAAAGATATTTTGGAAGGAAGTAAATAAAGTGCGTAAGACAACAGAACAAATAGGAAGATCGGTGAAGGGAGCGTAATAACAAGAAGTGATGAAATAAGAAGGAGATGGAGTGAGTATTTTGAAGGTTTGTTGAATATGTTGGATGATAGAGTGGCAGATATAGAGTGTTTTGGTCGAGTTGGTGTGCGAAGTGAGAGGGTCAGCGAGAATGGTTTGGTAAACAGAAAAGAGGTAGTGAAAGCTTTGCGGAAGATGAAAGCCGGTAAGGCGGCGAGTTTGGATGGTATTGCAGTGGAATTTATTAAAAAAGGGAATGACTGTGTTGTTGACTGGTTGGTAAGGTTATTCAATGTAAGTATGGTTAAAGGTGAAGTGACTGAGGATTGGTGGGATGTATGCATAGTGCCGATGTACAAAGGCAAAGAGGATATATATATATATATATATATATATATATATATATATATATATATATATATATATATATATATATATATATATTTTTTTTTTTTTTTTCATTTTTTTTTTTTTGCCGCTGTCTCCCGTGTTTGCGAGGTAGCGCAAGGAAACAGACGAAAGAAATGGCCCAACCTACCCCCATACACATGTATATACATACGTCCACACACGCAAATATACATACCTACAAAGCTTTCCATGGTTTACCCCAGACGCTTCACATGCCCTGATTCAATCCACTGACAGCACGTCAACCCCGGTATACCACATCGATCCAATTCACTCTATTCCTTGCCCTCCTTTCACCCTCCTGCATGTTCAGGCCCCGATCACACAAAATCTTTTTCACTCCATCTTTCCACCTCCAATTTGGTCTCCCACTTCTCCTCGTTCCCTCCACCTCCGACACATATATCCTCTTGGTCAATCCTTCCTCACTCATTCTCTCCATGTGCCCAAACCATTTCAAAACACCCTCTTCTGCTCTCTCAACCACGCTCTTTTTATTTCCACACATCTCTCTTACCCTTACGTTACTTACTCGATCAAACCACACATTGTCCTCAAACATCTCATTTCCAGCACATCCACCCTCCTGCGCACAACTCTATCCATTGACCACGCCTCGCAACCATACAACATTGTTGGAACCACTATTCCTTCAAACATACCCATTTTTGCTTTCCGAGACAATGTTCTCGACTTCCACACATTCTTCAAGGCTCCCAGGATTTTCGCCCCCTCCCCCACCCTATGATCCACTTCCGCTTCCATGGTTCCATCCGCTGCCAGATCCACTCCCAGATATCTAAAACACTTTACTTCCTCCAGTTTTTCTCCATTCAAACTTACCTCCCAATTGACTTGACCCTCAACCCTACTGTACCTAATAACCTTGCTTTTATTCACATTTACTCTTAACTTTCTTCTTTCACACTTTACCAAACTCAATCACCAGCTTTTGCAGTTTCTCACATGAATCAGCCACCAGCGCTGTATCATCAGCGAACAACAACTGACTCACTTCCCAAGCTCTCTCATCCCCAACAGACTTCATACTTGCCCCTCTTTCCAAAACTCTTGCATTTACCTCCCTAACAACCCCATCCATAAACAAATTAAACAACCATGGAGACATCACACACCCCTGCCGCAAACCTACATTCACTGAGAACCAATCACTTTCCTCTCTTCCTACACGTACACATGCCATACATCCTCGATAAAAACTTTTCACTGCTTCTAACAACTTGCCTCCCACACCATATATTCTTACTACCTTCCACAGAGCATCTCTATCAACTCTATCATATGCCTTCTCCAGATCCATAAATGCTACATACAAATCCATTTGCTTTTCTAAGTATCTCTCACATACATTCTTCAAAGCAAACACCTGATCCACACATCCTCTACCACTTCTGAAACCACACTGCTCTTCCCCAATCTGATGCTCTGTACATGCCTTGACCCTCTCAATCAATACCCTCCCATATAATTTACCATATATATATATATATATATATATATATATATATATATATATATATATATATATATATATATATATATATATCCATCTATTTATTTATTTATTCATTTCTCTTTGTCGCTGTCTCCCGCGTTAGCGAGGTAGCGCAAGGAAACAGACGAAAAAATGGCCCAACCCACCCACATACACATGTATATACATACACGTCCACACACGCAATTATACAAACCTATACATCTTAATGTATACATATATATACACACACAGACATATACATATATACACATGTACATAATTCATACTGTCTGCCTTTATTTATTCCCATCGCTACCTCGCCACACATGGAATAACAACCCCCTCCCCCTCATGTGTGCGAGGTAGCGCATGGAAAAGACAACAAAGGCCCCATTCGTTCACACTCAGTCTCTAGCTGTCACGTAATAATGCACCGAAACCACAGCTCCCTTTCCACATCCAGGCCCCACAGAACTTTCCATGGTTTACCCCAGACGCTGCACATGCCCTGATTCAATCCATTGACAGCACGTCGACCCCGGTATACCACATCGTTCCAATTCACTCTATTCCTTGCACGCCTTTCACCCTCCTGCATGTTCAGGCCCCGATCACTCAAAATCTTTTTCACTCCATCTTTCCACCTCCAATTAGGTCTCCCACTTCTCCTCGTTCCCTCCACCTCTGATACATATATCCTCTTGGTCAATCTTTCCCCACTCATTCTCTCCATGTGACCAAACGATTTCAAAACACCCTCTTCTGCTCTCTCAACCACACTCTTTTTATTACCACACATCTCTCTTACCCTTACGTTACTTACTCGATCAAACCACCTCACACCACATATTGTCCTCAAACATCTCATTTCCAGCACATCCACCCTCCTCCGCACAACTCTATCCATAGCCCACGCCTCGCAACCATACAACATTGTTGGAACCACTATTCCTTCAAACATACCCATTTTTGCTTGCCGAGATAACGTTCTCGACTTCCAAACATTCTTCAAAGCTCCCAGAATTTTCGCCCCCTCCCCCACAATATGACTCACTTCCGCTTCCATGGTTCCATCCGCTGCCAGATCCACTCCCAGATATCTAAAACACTTTACTTCCTCCAGTTTTTCTCCATTCAAACTTACCTCCCAATTGACTTATATATATATATATATATATATATATATATATATATATATATATATATATATATATATATATATATATATATATACATATATATATATATATATATATGTATATATATATATATATATATATATATATATATATATAGTGATGGGTGATTTGAATGCAAAGGGGAGTAATGTGGCAGTTGAGGGAATAATTGGTATACATGGGGTGTTCAGTGTTGTAAATGGAAATGGTGAAGAGCTTGTAGATTTATGTGCTGAAAAAAGACTGGTGATTGGGAATACCTGGTTTAAAAAGCGAGATATACATAAGTATACGTATGTAAGTAGGAGAGATGGCCAGAGAGCGTTATTGGATTACGTGTTAATTGACAGGCGTGCGAAAGAGAGACTTTTGGATGTTAATGTGCTGAGAGGTGCAACTGGAGGGATGTCTGATCATTATCTTGTGGAGGCTAAGGTGAAGATTTGTATGGGTTTTCAGAAAAGAAGAGTGAATGTTGGGGTGAAGAGGGTGGTGAGAGTAAGTGAGCTTGGGAAGGAGACTTGTGTGAGGAAGTACCAGGAGAGATTGAGTACAGAATGGAAAAAGGTGAGAACAATGGAAGTAAGGGGAGTGGGGGAGGAATGGGATGTAATCAGTGATGGATTCCGCAAAAGATGCTTGTGGCATGAGAAGAGTGGGAGGTGGGTTGATTAGAAAGGGTAGTGAGTGGTGGGATGAAGAAGTAAGATTATTATTGAAAGAGAAGAGAGAGGCATTTGGATTATTTTTGCAGGGAAAAAATGCAACTGAGTGGGAGATGTATAAAAGAAAGAGATAGGAGGTCAAGAGAAAGGTGCAAGAGGTGAAAAAGAGGGCAAATGAGAGTTGGGGTGAGAGAGTATCATTAAATTTTAGGGAGAATAAAAAGATGTTCTGGAAGGAGGTAAATAAAGTGCGTAAAACAAGGGAGCAAATGGGAACTTCAATGAAGGGCGCAAATGGGGAGGTGATAACAAGTAGTGGGGATGTGAGAAGATGGAGTGAGTATTTTGAAGGTTTGTTGAATGTGTTTGATGATAGAGTGGCAGATATAGGGTGTCTTGGTCGAGGTGGTGTGCAAAGTGAGAGGGTTAGGGAAAATGATTTGGTAAACAGAGAAGAGGTAGTAGAAGCTTTGCGGAAGATGAAAGCTGGCGAGGCAGCAGGTTTGGATGGTATTGCAGTGGAATTTATTAAAAAAGAGGGTGACTGTATTTTTGACTGGTTGGTAAGGTTATTTAATGTATGTATGACTCATGGTGAGGTGCCTGAGGATTGGCGGAATGCGTGCATAGTGCCATTGTACAAAGGCAAAGGGGATAAGAGTGAGTGCTCAAATTACAGAGGTATAAGTTTGTTGAGTATTCCTGGTAAATTATATGGGAGGGTATTGATTGAGAGGGTGAAGGCATGTACAGAGCATCAGATTGGGGAAGAGCAGTGTGGTTTCAGAAGTGGTAGAGGATGTGTGGATCAGGTGTTTGCTTTGAAGAATGTATGTGAGAAATACTTAGAAAAGCAAATGGATTTGTATGTAGCATTTATGGATCTGGAGAAGGCATATGATAGAGTTGATAGAGATGCTCTGTGGAAGGTATTAAGAATATATGGTGTGGGAGGCAAGTTGTTAGAAGCAGTGAAAAGTTTTTATCGAGGATGTAAGGCATGTGTACGTGTAGGAAGAGAGGAAAGTGATTGGTTCTCAGTGAATGTAGGTTTGCGGCAGGGGTGTGTGATGTCTCCATGGTTGTTTAATTTGTTTATGGATGGGGTTGTAAGGGAGGTAAATGCAAGAGTCCTGGAAAGAGGGGCAAGTATGAAGTCTGTTGGGGATGAGAGAGCTTGGGAAGTGAGTCAGTTGTTGTTCGCTGATGATACAGCGCTGGTGGCTGATTCATGTGAGAAACTGCAGAAGCTGGTGACTGAGTTTGGTAAAGTGTGTGGAAGAAGAAAGTTGAGAGTAAATGTGAATAAGAGCAAGGTTATTAGGTACAGTAGGGGTGAGGGTCAAGTCAATTGGGAGGTGAGTTTGAATGGAGAAAAACTGGAGGAAGTGAAGTGTTTTAGATATCTGGGAGTGGATCTGTCAGCGGATGGAACCATGGAAGCGGAAGTGGATCATAGGGTGGGGGAGGGGGCGAAAATTTTGGGAGCCTTGAAGAATGTGTGGAAGTCGAGAACATTATCTCGGAAAGCAAAAATGGGTATGTTTGAGGGAATAGTGGTTCCAACAATGTTGTATGGTTGCGAGGCGTGGGCTATGGATAGAGATGTGCGCAGGAGGATGGATGTGCTGGAAATGAGATGTTTGAGGACAATGTGTGGTGTGAGGTGGTTTGATCGAGTGAGTAACGTAAGGGTGAGAGAGATGTGTGGAAATAAAAAGAGCGTGGTTGAGAGAGCAGAAGAGGGTGTTTTGAAATGGTTTGGGCACATGGAGAGAATGAGTGAGGAGAGATTGACCAAGAGGATATATATGTGTGTCGGAGGTGGAGGGAACGAGGAGAAGAGGGAGACCAAATTGGAGGTGGAAAGATGGAGTGAAAAAGATTTTGTGTGATCGGGGCCTGAACATGCAGGAGGGTGAAAGGAGGGCAAGAAATAGAGTGAATTGGAGTCATGTGGTATACAGGGGTTGACGTGCTGTCAGTGGATTGAAGCAAGGCATGTGAAGCGTCTGGGGTAAACCATGGAAAGCTGTGTAGGTATGTATATTTGCGTGTGTGGACGTGTGTATGTACGTGTGTATGGGGGGGGGGGGGTTGGGCCATTTCTTTCGTCTGTTTCCTTGCGCTACCTCGCAAACGCGGGAGACAGCGACAAAGTATAAAAAAAAAAAAAAAAAAAAAAAAAAAATATATATATATATATATATATATATATATATATATATATATATATATATATATATATATATATATATATATATTTCTTTTTTTCAAACTATTCGCCATTTCCCGCATTAGCGAGGTAGCGTTAAGAACAGAGGACTGGGCCTTGAGGGAATACCCTCACCTGGCCCAATTCTCTGTTCCTTCTTTTGGAAAATTAAAAAAAAAAAAAACGAGAGGGGAGGATTTCCAGCCCCCCGCTCCCTCCCTTTTTAGTCGCCTTCTACGACACGCAGGGAATACGCGGGAAGTATTCTTTCTCCCCTATCCCCAGGGATAATATATATATATATATATATATATATATATATATATATATATATATATATATATATATATATATATATAATAAGAATAAGAGCAAGGTTATTAGGTACAGTAGGGTGGGGGGACAAGTCAATTGGAAGGTAAGTTTGAATGGAGAAAAACTGGAGGAAGTGAAATGTTTCAGATATCTGGGAGTGGATTTGCCAGCGGATGGAACCATGGAAGCGGAAATGAATCATAGGGTGGGGGAGGGGGCGAAAGTTCCTGGAGCGTTGAAGAATGTGTGGAAGTCGAGAACATTATCTCGGAAAGCAAAATTGGGTATGTTTGAAGGAACAGTGGTTCCAACAATGTTATATGGTTGCGAGGCGTGGGCTATAGATAGAGCAGTGCGGAGGAGGGTGGATGTGCTAGAAATGAAATGTCTGAGGACAATATGTGGTGTGAGGATGTTTGATCGAGTAAGTAAGGAAAGCGTAAGAGAGATGTGTGGTAATAAAAAGAGTGTGGTTGAGAGAGCAGAAGAGGGCGTTTTGAAATGGTTTAGTCACATGGAGAGAATGAGTGAGGAATGATTGACAAGGAGGATATATGTGTCAGAGGTGGAGGGAACTAGAAGTGGGAGAACAAATTGGAGGTGGAAAGATGGAGTGAAAAAGATTTTGGGTGATCGGGGCCTGAACATGCAGGAGGGTGAAAGGCGTGCAAGGAATAGAGTGAATTGGAACGATGTGGTATACCGGGGTCGACGTGCTGTCAATGGATTGAACCAAGACATGTAAAGCGTCTGAGGTAAACCATGGAAAGTTTTGTGGTGCCTGGATGTGGAAAGAGAGCTGTGGTTTCTGTGCATTATACATGACAGTTAGAGACTGAGTGCGAACTAATGTGGCCTTTGTTGTCTTTTCCTAGCGCTACCTTGTGCAAATGTGGGGGAGGGGGTTTTCATTTGATGTGTGGCGGGGTGGCTAGGGGAATGAATAAGAGAGACAGTATGAATTATGTACATGTGTATATATGTATATATATACATATATGTATATATATATATGTATATATATATATATATATATATATATATATATATATATATATATATATATATATATATGTATATATATATATACATATATATATATATATATATATATATATATATATATATATATATATATATATATATATATACATATATATATATATATATATGTATATATATATATAAGGAAAGAGGGGCAAGTATGCAGTCTGTTGTGGATGAGAGAGCTTGGGAAATGAGTCAGTTGTTGTTCGCTGATGATACAGCGCTGGTGGCTGATTCACGTGAGAAACTGCAGAAGCTGGTGACTGAGTTTGGTAAAGTGTGTGAAAGAAGAAAGTTGAGAGTAAATGTGAATAAGAGCAAGGTTATTAGGTACAGTAGGGCTGAGGGACAAGTCAACTGGGAGCTAAGTTTGAATGAAGAAAAACTGGAGGAAGTGAAGTGTTTTACATATCTGGGAGTGGATTTGGCAGGGGATGGAACCATGTAAGGGGAAGTGAATCATAGGGTGGGGGAGGGGGCTAAAGTTCTGGGAGCGTTGAAGAATGTGTGGAAGTCGATAACATTATCTCGGAAAGCAAAAATGGGTATGTTTGAAGGAATAGTGGTTCCAACAACGTTATATGGTTGCGAGGCGTGGGCTATAGATAGAGTCGTGCAGAGGAGGGTGGATGTGCTGGAAATGAGATCAAACATGTTTGAGGACAATATGTGGTGTGAGGTGGTTTGATCGAGTAAGTAATGAAAGGGTAAGAGAGATGTGTGGTAATAAAAAGAGTGTGGTTGAGAGAGTAGAAGAGGGTGTTTTGAAATAGTTTGGTCACATGGAGAGAATGAGTGAGGAAGGATTGACCAAAAGGATATATGTATCAGAGGTGGAGGGAACGAGGAGAGGTGGGAGACCAAATTAGAGGTGGAAAGATGGAGTGAAAAAGATTTTGAGTGATCGGGGCCTGAACATGCAGGAGGGTGAAAGGCGTGCAAGGAATAGGGTGAATTGGAACGATGTGGTATACCGGGGTCGACGTGCTGTCAATGGATTGAACCAGGGCGTGTGAAGCGTCTGGGGTAAACCATGGAAAGTTGTGTGGGGCCTGGATGTGGAAAGTGAGCTGTGGTTTCAGTTCATTATACATGACAGCTAGAGACTGAGTGTGAACGAATGTGGCTTTTGTTGTCTTTTCCTAGCGCTACCTGGCGCACATGCGGGGGGGAGGGGTTTGTTATTTCACGTGTGACCGGATGGCGATGGGAATGAATAAAGGCAGACAGTATGAATTATGTACATGTGTATATATGTATATATCTGTGTGTGTATATATATATATATATATATATATATATATATATATATATATATATATATATATATATATATATATATATATATATATATATATATATGTATACGTTGAGATGTATAGGTATGTATATCTGCGTGTGTGGACGTGTATGTATATACATGTGTATGTGGGTGGGTTGGGCCATTCTTTCGTCTGTTTCCTTGCGCTACCTCGCTAAAGCGGGAGACAGCGACAAAGCAAAATAAAATAAATATGTAATATATATATACTGGAAAGGATCATAATTTTGCGCGTGATCAAGTATATACCTATGAGTCCACGGGGAAAATGAAACACGACAAGTTTCCAAGTGCACTTTGTATATATATATATATATATATATATATATATATATATATATATATATATATATATATATATATATATATATATATAGAATGACTCCGTTGCCCATACAGACCGCATCATTCTTGCCCCACATCTGTACTGCTCACTCCTCTGTGCCCTTCGTAATCCCTCTATTGCCTGTACTTACCCTTTTTTCCCTCGCCTCAATTTCATTTTGCATGAAGATTTTTCGGACGAGTGATTTCTCTTGAGGTGTACAAAGAGCCAATGAGATACGTCCCTAGTCTCATTCCCCTCAGATATCTCCTCACTCCCTCCCTGTCTCTCAGATATCTCCACCTTACTTCCTAGTCTCTCTCTCTCTCTCTCTCTCTCTCTCTCTCTCTCTCTCTCTCTCTCTCTCTCTCTCTCTCTCTCTCTCCTTCTACCAGGCATCTCCTTATCTCTGTGAGATCCTCGATGGGTTTGTATTTCAGCGACTCGATAATATCCTCAACAATCCACACTCCTCCTTCAGGCAGCTCTTCCCTTCCTCTCTGACAGCAGCAGTTTACCCTTTCCTGTCTCTGTCCCCCAACTTTTCCCCAACTTCTGTTGACACTAAATTCCTGAGCCGTTTCCTCTCCTTTCCATCTGGCTACCCTGCTTCTGAGAACTCCTCCTCTCCCTCTGTGTTTCTTCCTTCCTCCGGCTCTCTGTGCTGCCTTTTGTCTCCTATTTTTTTTCTTGACACTCCCTTCTCCCTCCTTGCTTATCTCTTATCACTTGTCTCTCTTTCTCACTCTCGCATTCGACTTTTATCAGAACTTGGCCCTTCTTGATCATGTCTCGTCATCTCTCTACATATGCCTCATATTCACTCCGGTAATCTAATACCTCACGGGAGATGAACCGGCTTGAAGACAGCGGGGGTAAAATACTCCTCTGAGAGATGACCTAGGACTGATCATCACCTACGAATGCTATGGAAGAGAAGCTCTATCGCCAACGCAACCCCCTAAGGTTGGCCCAGTCACACGTATCGCCTTAAGCAACACCATCATCATCATCACTGCTTCACTTTAGAGTATAATATATATATACTGGCACATAGTCCTGAGTCAGGGGTCGCCTTCGTTCCTATGGCAAGAGATCATCGCAAAACCCGACGACACGTAAGCTGACACACAACCAAGTAGCCTTCTGGTCAACGCAGAATGTACAGGGAAGTGTAAATGTACAGTGATGAACGTGAAAAATAAGTTACCATCGCAAGAAAATGTCTACGAATGTTTTACAGAAAAAAAAACAACAAAGACATACACTTACACACAGACAGAAAAACAGACAGACAGACAGACAGATAGACAGACAGACAGACAGACAGACAGACACACACACACACACACACACACACACACAAGCATGGACCTCGACAGTCGGCAAAAGTTACGAATATCGTTAGTGCCTGTCGACTGGAGGAACAAGTTGTGAGGGATGAAAAACGTCGTGTATAGCGGTCTGTTAAAGGGTTCCAGGGGGATGAGTCTCGAACCCTCCCTGGGGTCAGATGAAGGTCAGGAAACTGTAAGGAAATTCAGAAAACCTCAAAGTGCCAAGTGTCTCAGGTCATGGAAACACCAAACCATAATCTGTTCAGTAGTAACAAAAACGTCGACTGGATTCACAACCCATGTTTTTTTGTTTTTTTTTCTTCAACCCACATTTCTCTCCCCACACAAAAAGTCAACATTGCTTACCAACTTACATTTTACTGAAAACAACATAAAAAAAAAAGAAAAAAATGTACAAAAATAAAAAAGTCCGCGGGCGCTTGTTTTGAAGCGAACATCGGCGTTTTTTGAAGAGAGAGAGAGAGAGAGAGAGAGAGAGAGAGAGAGAGAGAGAGAGTACTAAGGTTCTCCTGCAGAGGTCACGTCTCCCGTGAGTGCCAGGTCAGGAGGGGTAATTCGTGCGGCGATGCCACACTTACTGAAGTGGAAACCAGAAGGACGTTTCCTTCTCTTCTCGTCGAACTTTTGAAAATATCTCCCAAGTGTAAGTGGCTGGTGAACACTTATATTCTCTTGTGAATATATTCAAGTATATGCCACTGATGAACAATTACATTCGATCGTGAATCTATCCAAGTATATGTTCCTGATAACATAAGACGTGAGGACACAGCAAGAGGCCTATTGTCCCCATGCTAGGCAATTCGTGGGTCTGTCCACCCTACAACCTAACCGTCTGAACGCATCATCCAACCTTCGTTTAAAGCTACCTATAGCTAGACCCACGTAGCTTCCACTACTGTACTTGACAACTTGTTCCATGAATCTACTACCCTGTTTCTAAACAATCTATATCAACTGCAATAGTATGGAGCCCAAAGCTGTACCACATAATACAAATGTGGTCTCGCGAGCGAACGCAAGACAAAGTAGCAATAATACTCTAGGAGTTTTATTGCTACCAGTCCTATTAATGAACCCTAACATCCTATTAGCCTTATTACACACTTTAATACATTGTTGCCGTGGCTTGAGATCCTTGTTCACCAGTACCCCAAAATCTCTCTCGCATTCTGTTTTACCAATAGTAATTTTGTAATCAGTGTTCCTGTCTTTACCCACACTAAGTGTTGTGCATTTTTTTTGTTTTAACTCCATTTTTCCCTGTACCCCCCATTTTGATGGTCTATTTAAATCCTGCAAAATTCCCCTGAATTTTCATTTTGAGTCAATTACGCCCCCATTTTAGTATTGAGTAAGTCGTGGTTATTCCCTATCCAAATTGTTAATTGGGAAAACATATTCCAAAAAACAAAAAATGGGCCCCAAGACTGACCCATGAAAGGGAAAACCCCCTGGCTCCCTTGCCCCATCCGCTGGAAACTGCATTGATGCATACCCCCCTGTTTTCTGTCAGTGAGCCTCGCCTTTAAACCAATTTGCCTCTGTTTTTTGTCCCGTGAGCTTTGCCCCCTTTATCCAAAACCTTGGGTTTTTTGTCAGTGAGCTTCGCCTTGATCGAATAGCCCCCCCCGTTTTCTGTCAGTGGGCCCCCCGCCTTGATTTCCAAACCCTTTTACCCAACCCCCCTTTTCCCTGAGCCACTATTTTTTTAACCGCGCTCATGAGGACTCTGTCAAAAGCCCTTTCTTTTAGTCTAAGTCCCACAATATCATTAAATCCCTTAACCCCCGATCAAAAGTTTCAAAAAACTTTATCCCCAGAAGGAGAAAAAGGTTCTTGGAAACATGGGCTTTCCCAAAATTTTTTAAACCCTTTTTGGAATCCTAATTTTAAGCTTTAAAATTCTCCAAAATGTTCCTGATTTTGTTTCCCTTATAAATTTATTCAAGAAATTTCCCGACAATAATTGCCTAAACTAAGGACAAAAATTGGGGCAATACTTACCAAAAATTTCTTTAAAATTTTGGGGGAAAACATGTGCCCCCATAAAACTTAGGTTAGGGGGAAATCATTTTCCCCCTTACAATTCTACAAACTTTCAAAACTTCCCCCTTACATTCCTTAAGGGGGAAATCCTTACTTTCCTTTTACAAAACTTGGGGGAAAAATTTCTTCCCCTTACATTTCTTAGGGGGAAATCTTACTCTTCCTGAAAAACTTTTGGCGGAAATCTTACTTTTTTACATTCTTGAACCCAATAATATGGCGGGGAAAACAACTTATAAAACTTACCTGAAAAACAACCAGTAAAAAATTATAAAAAAACATTCAAAACTAACGGAAATCCCTGTTGCCATAAACATTATAAATTTTTTTTTCGGAAAAAATTTTCTTTAAAAAGGGAAATTTCTATGGGAAAAACATTATATTCATTACTGAAATACTAAGGGGGAAAAATTACTATAAACATTAAAATTCTACCGGTGGAAAAACAAAACCCATTAATTACTGAAAAATATGGCGGAAAAAATGTCCAAAATTGCTGAAAAAATTTTTAAAAATTAAAATTCCTTTAATTTAAATAACAAAACCCAAGGGGGAAATTTACCAAAAAACATTATAAAAAATTTTCCAAAACATGTTATTTTTTCTTTCAAAACTTGGGGCTCAGTACCAAAACAATGCTCAAAACTTTTTTTCCTTCCCTTGTCATTCAAAAGGGCCTAATTTTGGGGAAAACAAACCATAATCATAAGCACTCATAGGGCCCCAAACTTTAAAAGCCTAATCCTTTAAGCGACAATAAAAGGTAAAATCCATAACCAAATCATAAGCACTCATATTCCCCAATCATAAGCCTTCTTTAATTACAAACTTTCAAATAAGAGTCAAATCATTACCCCCCAATCAAAAGGGGGAAAATCATTACCCCAAAACATTTACGACAAAAACATATGGGGCTCTATGAAATCCCTAACCGAAAACTTGGTGGACAAAACAATGCTTTTATTGAAAAACTTTGGGGGAAAAACATGTACCATTCCTTGCTGACTTAGGCCGGAAAAAATGTCCCAAAAATATCAAAAAACTACCCCCAAAAACTTTCTCTTCCTTTTGCAAACTTTCCCGGAAAATTCTGACCCTTTTGTGAAAAATTGGGGTTGTGTTTTTGTGAAATAAAGGCGGCTCAGGGTACCCTTTAAAAATTTTGAAAAATTTGGGTGGAAAATACTAACCCCCCAAATAAAATTTTGACCCCCCCTTGCTTTCCTTTAAGGAAAACTTGGGGAAAACGGCCTTCAAAAAAACAAGGCGGACTCATGTATTTTAAATACTTTGGCTGACAAAAAAATTTTGGGGGCTTATATAAAAACCATTGGCGGACAATAAAAGGGGGACAAAAACAAAAGGGTATAATACATATACAACAATCAATGGTGGACAATACATATAGCTCATAATACATATAGTTGACAATACATATGGCGGACAATCCATATAGCTCATAATACATATAGCTGACAATACATATGGCGGACAATACATGTAGTTCATAATACATATGGCGGACAATACATGTAGCTCATAATACATATGGCGGACGATACAAATAACTCATAATAAATACAGGTTGACAATACATATGCCGGACAATACATATAACTCATAATATATATTGTTCACAATACGTATGGCTAACGATACAACGATACAAATGGCTGACAACACATACGCCCAACAAAGAATTATCTTCAACATCTATAAAATATGGCTATACATATAACCCATCATTCTTTTCACTTTCCACCAAACTTCCCCATACGAAACTGCCCTTAACAATCCTGGCTTTATCTTACCCCCTGTCTACGTGGGTGAGGCAGCCAACGTCACACCCTGTACAGCTCCCGTTAATCACGAGTACCATTGACCTCTGGTTGACCTCTGACACTCCTCGCTCGACCCCCTCCCCATCCACCACCACCACCACACGAACCACATTAACCCTTGTTGTACATTAGCGCAGCCCGGCCTCATGCACTGTCAGAGGTCAGATGCGATTAAGTGTTTTTACCCCAGGGTTGCCCCCGGCTGCCTGGCTACACAGGCGTATGTATCCACGTTTAATGTTGTCGTAACTCACGAGGCAAAGCTCAGGTCTCGCTTCAGGACCTGCCCTTAATGTCGACAAGTTCCCCTCGACGCCAGCCAGTACGGGAACACATGTGTCTGTGCTTTTCTCCCGCGATCTATGCATCTACATGGCGGTAGAAAGAAAACGTATAGTGTCTATTGAACTTAACGGGATGGAGTTCAAAATAGCTTCCGGTAGCCTTTCATACGTGCTAATACAGCATCGACGGGTTGAACACTGGTGCAGAAATCTGAAACTCTGGAAAGAGACTCGATTCCTTATATACCTGATGTGATCACCAGCATCTCGTAAGTCTGTGCTGTAGATGCTATTGACCAGGGATAACCTTCTAATTAGGCTACAAAGGGTTTAGACTTGGGTAGATGTTTACATATATATTTTCTTCTCAATACAAAGGAACGTAGGTCAGCTCCTCTGCTCGGCCTGTACTGTGTACTTTTAAGGCACTAGCATTTAACGCCAGAGCACCAAGCACAGACACGCTGTACGCCAGAGCACCAAGCACAGACACCCTGTACGCCAGAGCAGCAAGCACAGACACGCTGTAAGCCAGAGCAGCAAGCACAGACACCCTGTACGCCAGAGCACCAAGCACAGACACCCTGTACGCCAGAGCACCAAGCACAGACACCCTGTACGCCAGAGCACCAAGCACAGACACGCTGTACGCCAGAGCACCAAGCACAGACACTCTTTTACTTGCCACAGCAGATGGAATCCTAGACAAGGAACATGGGAGTGGGGACACAAATGACATTTCGTACAGATGCACAGCGCTAGAACGGAGAGATGACAGACCTACACTGTTGTCATTTCCCTGTGTTCGGTCAACAGTCCAAACTTCATGTTACTTGTTAACGCACTTACAAATAACAACAACAACAACGAAAACATCAGCAACAACAAACCAAACATCGACCACATCAAAGTCAATAAACTAAACATCGACCACATCAAAGTCAATAAACTAAACATCGACCACATCAAAGTCAATAAACTAAACATCGACCACATCAAAGTCAATAAACTAAACATCGACCACATTAATGTCAGCATAACCAAACATCGACTAAAATAATGTCAGCAAACCCAAAAATCGACCACATCAATGACAGGAAACCCAAACATCGACCACATTAATGTCAGCATAACCAAACATCGACTACATCAATGTCACAAACCCAAACATCGACCACATTAATGTCAGCATAACCAAACATCGACCACATCAATGTCAGTAAACATAAACATCGACCACATCAAAGTCAATAAACTAAACATCGACCACATCAATGTCAGCAAATCCAAACATCAACTACATCAATGTCAGCAAACCCAAACATCGACTACATCATGTCAGCGAACCCAAATATGGTCGCAACCACATCAAAGTCAATAAACCTAAACATCGACCACATCAATGTCAGCAAACCAAAACATCGACCACATCAATGTAAAGAAACCAAACATCGACCACATCAAAGTCAATAAACCTAAACATCGACCACATCAATGTCAGCAAACCCAAACATCGACCACATTAATGTCAGCATAACCAAACATCGACTAAAATAATGTCAGCAAACCCAAACATCGACCACATCAAAGTCAATAAACATAAACATCGACCACATCAATGTCAGCAAACCCAAACATCGACCACATCAATGACAGGAAACCCAAAACATCGACCACATCAATGTCAGCAAACTTAAGCATTGACCACATCAATGTCAGCAAACTCAAATATCGACCACATCAATATCAGCAAACCCAAACATAGATCACATTAAAGTCAGCAAACCCAAACATCGACCACATCAAAGTCAGCATAACCAAACATCGACCAAAATAATGTCAGCAAACCCAAACATCGACCACATCAATGACAGCATATCGAAACATCGACCCCATCAATATCAGCCAAACCAAACATCGACCACATCAATGTCAGTAAACATAAACATCGACCACATCAATGTCAGTACACCCAAAACATTGACCACATCAATGTCAGCAAACTTGAACATCGACCACATCAATGCCAGCAAACTCAAACATCGACCACATCACTGTCAGCAAACTCAAACAACGACCACCACATCATAGTAAAGAAACCTAAACATGAACGTCAGCAGACTCAAACATCGACCACATCAATATCAGCAAACCCAAACATAGACCATATTAAAGTCAGCAAACCCAAACATCGACCACATCAACGTCAGTAAACCCAAATATCGACCACATCAACGTCAGTAAACCCAAATATCGACCACATCAATGTCAGCAAACCCAAACATCGACCACATCAATGCAAAGAAGCCCAAACATCAACCACATCAATGTCAGCAAGTTCAAACATCGACTACATCAATGTCAGCGAACCCAAATATGGTCGCAACCACATCAATGTCAGCAAACCCAAACATCGACCATATCAATGTCAGCAAATCCAAACATCAACTACATCAATGTCAGCAAACCCAAATATGATCGCAACCACATAAATGTCAGCAAACCCAAACATCGACCGCATCAATGTCAGCAAACCCAAACATCGACCACATCAATGTCAGCAAATCCAAACATCGACTAAATCAATGTCAGCAAACCCAAATATGTTCCCAACCATATCAATGTCAGCAAACCCAAACATCGACTACATCAATGTCAGCAAATCCAAACATCGACTACATCAATGTCAGCAAACCCAAACATCGACTACATCAATGTTAGCAAACCCAAACATCGACTACATCAATGTCAGCAAACCCAAACATCGACTACATCAATGTCAGCAAACCCAAACATCGACTACATCAATGCCTTTGTCTACTTGCGTCTGGTGAAGACCTCCATCATTATGAGAATATTATCGTCACATTAATATTCTCATGTAATCTAGAACTGTATTTTCTCGTTTGCATTTTCATTATTTCTTGTTTATCATTAGCGTCTTACCTAACGACATTATTCTCTTCTCTTCTCCGTTTTTCTTGCGCATTTCTTCGTTATTCATTAAGAAGTTTATTGCTTGTTTTCCTTCAACACATTAATGAATCATATGTATCATTATTATTATTATTATCATTATTATCATTATTATTATCATTATCATTATTATTATTATTATTATTATTATTATTATCATTATTATCATTATTATTATTATCATTATTATCATTATTATTATTATTATTATTATCATTATTATCATGTATGCGTGTTCCCAAGTTTTCCTATTTTGACATTCTATTCACCCCCCTGCTATCTCTCCCCATCCCCTGGGGCGTTCCTTGTCTCCACCAGGGACTGCCCCGTTCCACACAGGGTATGTGGTGTGCCACAACCTCCGTCCAACACACACACACACACACCTTCTCCCAGCTCCTTCTTCCTGTCTCCCCACGTTCCCTAGCTCCCCATGGATGTCCTTAACTCCCCACGTTCCATGGCTCCCCATGGATGTCTCTCATCTCCCCCCATAATCACCTGGCTTTCCATACATCCCCCTGCCTTACCTCCACCCCACCACCCAATCACGATAACCCAAGTCTTCGGTCAAACATCGAGAACGCCAGGGAACTCGTCATGCGTCTGGCGTTCATAACCCACACCCGACAGGAGATGACCTGCTGTTCGGGAGGACCCACCTGTTAGGCGTGACCCCCACCTGACAGGAGATGACCTGCTTGCTGTTCGGGAGGACCCACCTGTTAGGCGTGACCCCCACCCGACAGGGGATGACCTGCTGCTCGGGAGGACCCACCCGTTAGGCGTGACCTCCACCCGACAGGAGATGACCTGCTTGCTGTTCGGGAGGACCCACCCGTTAGGCGTGACCCACACCCGACAGGAGATGACCTGCTGTTCGGGAGGACCCACCCGTTAGGCGTGACCCACACCCGACAGGAGGTGACCTGCTTGCTGTTCGGGAGGACCCATCCGTTAGGCGTGACCCCCACCCGACAGGGGATGACCTGCTGTTCGGGAGGACCCACCCGTTAGGCGTGACCCACACCCGACAGGAGATGACCTGCTTGCTGTTCGGGAGGACCCATCCGTTAGGCGTGACCCTACCCGATGGTATGTGACGTAACCTACCCAGAAATTAGACACTCGACCATACAACTACCAGATCGCTATCTCGATCACTCGACCATACAACTACCAGATCGCTATCTCGATCTTTACGGGACCCGATTTGTCTTGGTTTGTCTTTGTCGTTTGTCGTCTGACTCTCCCCGTCTCTCTCCCCCTCTCTGAATAAACTGGAAGAGAGAGAGAGAGAGGTGGAGAGCAGTAGAGTGTGCGACACGAGAGAAAGTGATAGGGGGTGGTGGAGTGGTAAGGTGTGAGTGGGAAAGAGAGAGAGAAAGAGAGAGAGAGAGAGAGAGAGAGAGAGAGAGAGAGAGAGAGAGAGAGAGAGAGAGAGAGAGAGAGAGATGGGACAGAAGGTCCCAGCGTTTTCCAACCCCTCGAAACCTATCACCAATCGCTGCTGGTGAGCAGTACCACCAGCCTCGGTTACCCACACGTCACACCCACCCGGTGCGAGTGATCATAGGACGCGAGAGATGGCATCACGTATAGGCTCCTGCTGGGGAGGCCATTACAGCCAGGGGCTGGCCGGAGGCCCCCCACCCCCCCTACAGAAGGGGGAAGCTGAAGACTATACATTCAAGACACGGGACGCTAAAAAGCTAGGAGGACAATACCGACCCGCGACCACGACGAGGGAAAAACTTGGATGGTGAAAGAGCAAGCGAGGAGAGCTTTACCCAAAACAGGAATTAATTAGAGGATTCTCTAAATGCAGACCAGAACAACAACAACAACAACAACAACACGCAGCTACTAGAACTGTGGCAGGTGCACCGAGTGACCCCGCGCCGGTCCGCAGGTCATAGGTCAAAACATTTTGAGGTCATCAGGATCGAAGCATCGCTTCTAGGAATATATGGCCCATGCTTCTCCTGCATGTTGTAGAAGACGATAAAGAGGGGGGTGGGTGAGCTGATAGCTGGAAATCAACCCCTTTTCTTACGTTACTTTCAGAAAGAAGGAACAGAGGAAGGAGCCAAGCGAGGATTCATTCCTCCGAGGCTCAGTCACCTGACGCTATCTCGCTCATGATGAAAATATCTAACGCACATAAAAGAAAAAATGTATATCTATGTACATACTCACACATCCCCTCTCTCCCCCTTCCCAAACAAACATAAGAGTCGCCAACATATAACACATCCAAGCAACCCGACAAGCACACAAGAACCGCCTTCCCAACTCAAGACTTAAAACACCACACCGACAGACGCTCACCACCGGAAACTACACTCCCTAGACAAGTACGGGTTCACTTCTCCTGTGTTCACTCGCACACCAACCATCGCTTCAACATTACAACCACCGTGACGTCGCGATCACAAGACCCCCTCACAACCACCGTGACGTCGCGATCACTAGACCCCCTCACAACCTCCGTGACGTCGCGATCACTAGATCCCCTCACAACCTCCGTGACGTCGCATCACAAGACCCCCTCACAACCACCGTGACGTCGCGATCACTAGATCCCCTCACAACCACCGTGACGTCGCATCACAAGACCCCTTCACAACCACCGTGACGTCGCATCACAAGATCCCCTCACAACCACCGTGACGTCGCATCATAAGACCCCCTCACAACCACCGTGACGTCGCATCACAAGATCCCCTCACAACCAAGATGCAACTTAACGAAAAATAACTGAGCATTTATCTCTCAATTACCCTGTACTCTACCCACATAGAGACTCACTTACCTCACTCTACAACCTGTGGTCTTCACTGGAGACGAGTGATGGAACCCAGTGTTTTGTAGTAATGGAACCCAGTGTTTTGTAGTAATGGAACCCAGTGTCGTAATTATGGAACCCATGTGATATATCAATGGAACCGAATGTTATAGAGTAAATGAACCCAGTTATAAACTAATGAAGCTCAGTGTTTTGTAGCAATGAAACCCAGTATTATGTAGCTACGGAAACCAGTGATATTTAGTAACTGGAACCCAGTGTCATATAGTAAAGGACCCGTGTTATGTAGTAATGGAACCCAGTGTGATACAGTAATGGACCCGTGTTATGTAGTAATGGAACCCGGTGTATTATAGTAATAGAACCCAGTGCTATACAGTAATGGAACCTATTGTCATACAGTAATGGAACACAGTGTTATCCGGTCAAGAAGACCAGCGTTATATAATAACATAAGCCCATGTTATGTAGTAATGGAACCCAGTGTTATGTAGTATAGGATCTAGCGTTATGACTGCACGGTTCAATTAGTCCTACGTCACGTTAACTGACGTACAACACACACTATAGCGGAAAAGGTGTGCAACATTGGCAGCACCGTGCTTAAAGGCGACCCATTATAACCAATATGGTAAAAAAGGCGTAAAAAAAAAAACCCATTTCAGCCATAATGTCACTACACAGCTGAAATATATTCTAATTGTAACCGTTGACAGATATTCGTTAAACTGTACCTTCCGCTACAGCGTAATACTCTGTTCGTTTTTTTAATCCAATTTTGTGTGAGCCGAGAGAGAGAGAGAGAGAGAGAGAGAGAGAGAGAGAGAGAGAGAGAGAGAGAGAGAGAGAGAGAGAGAGAGAGTAGAGTCAGAGAAACAACAGATGAATATTTGCTGGCCTTTTCCGCCATGGCTTAAAAGTCAGCATGTTTACAAAATCTACAGATTTTGTTCCGCTTTCTATAATCCTGTTACAGACGAGTCACTCTCCTGTGAACGTCCGCGTGCCCGCACCTGCACCTGCTTCCAACATTTCATATGTGACCATCTGAATATAAAAAGACTCCGTCCGCATCCTAAACCTGGCTAGCTTTTATAATATATATATATATATATATATATATATATATATATATATATATATATATATATATATATATATATATACACATATATATACATATATATACATATATATATATATATATATATATATATATATATATATATATATATATATATATATATATATGTAAAATTGCCAACTAATGGTAATGTGAGCCTGATGGGATGTGACCGGTCTAGACCTCGCTGCTCATGGACGTGAGACGAAGGGTATTTAATTACTAGTAATCGAATAGTCACTTCCCTATTAGGAGCGATCTTAGTCGAGCGGTTAGCGTTCCCAGCTATCATGCTAAAGGTCCAGGTTCGAATCCTTACCGACGGCATTATGGGTTCTACGTACAGAGCGCATTCATATGCACCTTATGTGTGTGTGTGTGTGTGTGTGTGTGTGTATACGATGATATATGTATGTCTTAGCGGGGTTAGTGCAAAGTGGGAAGCAATATTCAATGGCTTCGGTAAGGAAGTTCCATCTGTGGTATGAGTAGGTCTTGTGATGAATCGGTGGTTGTAGTACTTGAAGGATGGGTGGCGTCCAGAGTGCAGATGTGAAAGCGTAACTCGCAGTTTGTCTGGGAAGTGTAGTTTTGGGTAGGTGTGTATCCGGGGGAGAGGAGCTTACGACTAGGTTGAGAGGGCTGCTGTTTAGTGCTTGTTAAGTCATTTCCGTGTGTATATGTTTAGTCTATATTGTGTTTGTTGTGGGAAGAGGGAATCTGTGGATATAGGTTTATGAAGTGTGAAGCAAGAGTAAGCCATGATTTCTCCTTAGGAATGGGTGTTTGGTAAAGAAATAGTGTTGGTGAAAGTGTCGAGTGTTGGGGAAAAAAAAAAAAAGGATGTTAATCATTTTGATGCGAGACTGTATTGTAAGGTATACTTGTTTCATTTTGCAGTGGCTTAACGTCTGCGGGTCTCAAAACAATCGGTGACTTCTAAGTAATCTGTGTCGTGCATCGCAGTTTTGTTACATTTGTAAGTCGGGTAAAATGATACACGGGTGAGGCTTCATAGGTCGGATTAGATGAACTGTTTGTATGTAGTAATGAGGGATTCTTTTCCTTGTCTCAACTTACTTCTATCAAGGGTTCTGGGTGCACTGACTTATCTGTAGTTGTTATCTTAAAGTTGGCTGTGTGGGGAGTGAATGTCATGCGAGAGTCGTGTGTCACACCTAGTATGGTCAGATTTTTGCTGAGTGAGAGCGATTGGTTGACTCTGTTGTGGATCAGCAACACAAGGCGAAAAGAGGAAGGAGAAATGGGTTGTTTGGAGGGAGTACTATGCTGGCAAGTCTCCAGATGTCTGGGTTTTTGTGTGCAACCAAGAGTGATTGAAAACATCCGTAAGAACTTGAGATTCCATTTAGGTCGCACTTGTTTTATCTGAAAGATCCACATGGTGTCAGGGCCTATTGCAGGGGATTTAACTACGGTTTTAAATGAGCTGTAGGTGTTACTGTGGGTGAAGGGTGGGTGAGCAGTTGTCATAGCGTGGCTTTAAAGGAATAGGCTTTTCACAACTGTCCTGTTTAGGGATATTATCTTTTAGCTGATTCTCGAGTAGTGTTTCATGATTCTTTGAGAGAAGGAATGTTGCTGGTCTGCACTAGTAGTGTCTCGTGTATGGGGATCAAGATGATGTGGGAGGTGTGAATATCTTCCTTATGGTTCGCTACAGTTAGGTGGTGCTGGTTCTGTAGTAAAAAACAAAATAAGAAAACTACATTTGGTTCGAACTTCTGGGTGGAGTGAAGTAGGAAATTTCATTCTCGCCACTTTCATTCATGACGAGCAGGGATAGAATTTCGAGCGAAGGAAATGAATGAAACGTAACGCCCCACTGAAGGAAACAAGACAAGATGCCCAAGAATTTTCAGAAGAGAAGGTTTGTCAGTTGCTGTCAGTGATGTAAATAAAAAAAAGAGACATTACGGTCCCATGTAGAGGACACCAAGATGTGCGCATCATCTTCAACGAGAAGGTTATCCTCGAAGTAATGTTGTGTTCCTTCACTAACCTCACATATAACAACCTCATGTATAACTACACTTCCATCTTCGTATGACACTACCTTGTGCTTGTATTTCATTCACTAACAACCTTGTGCTTGTAATTGGTCCCCTCCTAAGTTGCCAATGCTTCCTACAGCGTTTGTTCCAAATATTCCTTGTGCTACACCTTGTCTGTTTAGGCTACACAGACATCGGAAATAAAACAGATAACAAATATGACGAACAAGAACAGGAGAACACTTGCTTGCCTCAGTACACCGTACGCTCCTCTTTAAATTCAGTAGGAGAATGTAGCTAATAATCTCGTGTGTGTGTGTGTGTGTGTGTGTGTGTGTGTGTGTCCTTCCCCTTCAATCTCTCTTATCTACTAACAACACTCACACTGATCACAGAGCACCATATGTGTAGCGAGCAATCTTTCCCTCATATTAGAAATAAGGAAAATGCCAACATCTCTCTCCAATTTTCACTCATTCTGAAGAGATTTCGTCAAAGTAGCACACCAGGGAAAGCAACGTTACAGATTCGAGATACAGTTGCGTTATACGTCAAAACGAGAATATCAACGAGAAATACGAAATTGGCAACTGAAATAGATGTAAGCGCGCGCGCGCGCGCGAGGCAACGCCGCGGACGAGGGTAATTCAAAACATCACCTAAAAAAAACATTAATATTGCCATGGTCTTTCTGAGGTTAAACCTTGGAAGCAAAGAACTTCTCTTTCTTCATCTGGCACTCAGCTAAATATATAATTTACCTCCAGTATCTTTACTGATTAAATATATGACTTTTTTTTATTATTTATTTGCTCAACTTTGATGCGATAATTGTTTACCGGAATTATCATAATCTGTTGGCAGGATAGAGACTAGTAGCGCCAATGCTTGTTTGTAGTTAATGATAAATGTATAATTCATATGTTATTGGAATTATTCAGTAATCGGCGTTCTGCTAATCCGATTACACGTTGCATTAATGTAGGACTTCCAGCGACAGGGGGCTATCATCAGCTGTCAATAGCAAGACAAGGATGTAATGTGTAAATTGTTCTGTAACATGAGTCACGGAGTGTTACAGGCTGATGCACTGAGCACGACGGTACGACCCTTGGGCACGACGGTACGACCCTTGGACACGACGGTACGACCCTTGAAGCACGACGATACGACCCTTAAGCACGACGGTACGACCCTTGAGCACGACGAAACGACCCTTGGGCACGACGGTACGACCCTTGGGCACGACGGTACGACCCTTGGGCACGACGGTTCGACCCTTGAGCACGACGATACGACCCTTAAGCACGACGGTACGACCCTTGAGCACGACGGAACGACCCTTGGGCACGACGGTACGACCCTTGGGCACGACGGTACGACCCTTGAACACGACGATACGACCCTTAAGCACGACGGTACGACCCTTGAGCACGACGGAACGACCCTTGGGCACGACGGTACAACCCTTGAGTACGACGGTGCGACCCACCCAACCCTTGAGCTTGAAGGCATGATGAAGATACTTTTAACTTAACACTTAACACACTCAGGTAGGGTGATCCCCACCTCCACGGGATTTCGTGATCTCTCCATGTTTCATGCCAGCGTCAAACTTGCGTATGTCATCTTTACATAAAATGGGTTCTAGCTGACACAGAATTTTCAATATTACTCACTAAAATGATCCCTAAAAGCTCATGAGGAATTACTTTCACATAGCAAATTCATGAAAATACACATATATGGAATCGTCATACAAAAATTATACATATGTATAGAGAAACATTTTTACATAATCTATACAGAAGAAAAAAAAATAGTTATTCCGTTACAGTGTCTCCAAATTTCATCACAATCAAAGCGTAAATTTAGACATGAGGGTACATAATGTGGCACCAAGTCCACTCACTCACGCCTGGTTCACGGTATCAACCACACCGCTGGCCAGCGTCAGGCATGTCTGTGGTATGGACGAACAGTTGCTTACCTGGTTACGAAGATCTTCCAAGACTGCCTCAGTAAAACGCCTTCATCTAAATGGACAGCAGTTTTGTTTCTGGCCACTACTGGTTGCTGCCTCGCGACGAACGTTCATGATTTTCTAACATCAACAACTGAATGCTTACACTTTTGTTGTGAATGTCTGCGCACCAGATGGAGATGCTTTGGGATTACCGGCAATTATTTTCATATTCCCGGGCATGGAAATAGTTTCCACAACGTAACTCTGAGCTCACACTCCCTAAAAGCGGCTTAAAAGCAATTTTACAAGCACAGACACACTGGTTACATCCACATGGCTCCAGTGTACCGAGGAAACTAAACAAAGTCGAACCAGAGATGTATTAAAGACGTGACACTACCTCAGGTTAGCAGTATCTCTGGAGAGATGCCGACAGTTGACGCGAGCGCCATCTCATCGGTAAGTCAGTAACTTGTAAACGAGAACGGGAAGAGAGTGGTTGGAGTAAACTAAACTAACTCGTCCGTGATATCAGAGATTTGTTTACGTTTCATCGGTGTGTAGAAATGTTATTGTCAACATTACATCGATACCTTCTGCAATCTTTTAGGAATCGGTGGAACTTAATCCAATGTTTGAGTGTTGTTATTTTTCAGCAGAAAACCGTCAAAACAAAATGTCACGAGAGCAGACGACAGGCCTCATAACAACCCAATGTTGTGTCGCCAATTTGACAGCTGTTGTAGAAACCAATGTAGTTATCAGATATTGCTTTTACGCTGGACTGACATCACACCAGTCAAGGAAAACAACCTTTCTTGTATACATCCTCTCCGGTTGGACAGATCTGCCAGCCGTATGATGACTAGTCCACCAGCCACCAGCGATCGTATGACTTGTATCAAAATCAGTGATACACACTAAGACCACAGCTGAACTTCCATATGATATCCCAGACGCATGTTTGTGTATGAAAACCCAGAGACAGTTGACAGTCAAGTCATGGACCAGGCCACCATCACGAGCAGCAGGCTGTGCCGTTGTGTTCAAATGTCGTACCGTAACCACATTTTGTACAAAACAATTGTATAGGTTGGTAATTATTGAGATATATATATATATATATATATATATATATATATATATATATATATATATATATATATATATATATATATATATAATAAAGTGGAGCCTCAATCTTCACCTATTTTTTCCTATGTATAGAATGATACATAGCTAGTTGGTCAGGAGCGTTTGTGGACACCAAACCGGTATCAAATAAATTTACGGTTATACAACGTCTGGCAACACATCAGCTGCAGTGTGTTTGATGGAACGCAACGCTGGGTAAAACGAACTATGAGGACATGAGGAATTTGCTGAGAGATAGATTGAAGAAAACTGAATATCTTTAATGAAATAAATAGAGGCAAAGCGGCGCTGTAAATGAGATGCAGTGAGGGGAAGTTCCTGACAGCGAGACGTAGTAAAGGGAGAGGAGAGTGAGGAGGCATTATGGAGATAACTTGAGAGAAAGAGATGAGTAACATTAATACACACACACACACACACACACACACACACACACACACACACACACACATACACACACACACACACACACACACACACACACACACACACACATACATACACACACACACACACACACACACACACACACACACACACACACATACATACACACAAACACACACACACACACACACACACACACACACACACACACACACACACACACACACACACATATATATATATATATATATATATATATATATATATATATATATATATATATATATATATATATATATATTTTTTTTTTTTTTTATACGATTCGCCATTTCCCGCATTTGCGAGGTAGCGTTAAGAACAGAGGACTGGGCCTTAGAGGGAAAATCCTCACATGGCCCCCTTCTCTGTTCCATCTTTTGGAAAATTAAAAAAAAACGAGAGGGGAGGATTTCCAGCCACCCGCTCCCTCCCCTTTTAGTCGCCTTCTACGACACGCAGGGAATACGTGGGAAGTATTCTTTCTCCCCTATCCCCAGGGATAATATATATATATATATATATATATATATATATATATATATATATATATATATATATATATATATATATATTTTGCTTTGTCGCTGTCTCCGAGGTTTGCGAGGTAGCGCAAGGAAACAGACGAAAGAAATGGCCCAACCCACCCCCATACACATGTATATACATATGTCCACACACGCAAATATACATACCTACACAGCTTTCCATGGTTTACCCCAAACGCTTCACATGCCCTGATTCAATCCACCGACAGCACGTCAACCCCGGTATACCACATCGATCCAATTCACTCTATTCCTTGCCCTCCTTTCACCCTCCTGCATGTTCAGGCCCCGATCACACAAAATCTTTTTCACTCCATCTTTCCACCTCCAATTTGGTCTCCCACCTCTCCTCGTTCCCTCCACCTCCGACACATATATCCTCTTGGTCAATCTTTCCTCCCTCATTCTCTCCATGTGCCCAAACCATTTCAAAACACCCACTTCTGCTCTCTCAACCAAGTTCTTTTTATTTCCACACATCTCTCTTACCCTTACGTTACTTACTCGATCAAACCACCTCACACCACACATTGTCCTCAAAGATCTCATTTCCAGCACATCCATCCTCCTGCGCACAACTCTATCCACAGCCCACGCCTCGCAACCATACAACATTGTTGGAACCACTATTCCTTCAAACATACCCATTTTTTGCTTTCCGAGATAATGTTCTCGACTTCCACACATTCTTCAAGGCTCCCAGGATTTTCGCCCCCTCCCCCACCCTATGATCCACTTCCGCTTCCATGGTTCCATCCGCTGCCAGATCCACTCCCAGATATCTAAAACACTTTACTTCCTCCAGTTTTTCTCCATTCAAACTTACCTCCCAATTGACTTGACCCTCAACCCTACTGTACCAATATATATATATATATATATATATATATATATATATATATATATATATATATATATATATATATATATATATATATATATGGAAAGGATCACAATTTTGCGCGTGATCAAGATATTCCTAAGAGTCAACGGGGAAAATGATACACGAAAAGTTCCCAAGTGCACTTTCGTGTAATAATCACATCATTAGGGGAGACACAAGGGAGAAATATAACAGTCAGTTCATACACATCGAAGAGACGAAGCTAGGACGCCATTTAGTAAACATGTGATTGTTCAAAACATACAACGAGCGTTCATAAACTTATCATTTTACAAATCTTATCAACAATAAAGTTATCTAATTTGTATAGACCATCACTAATATTAAGATTATAATTCTTTGTGTATTTAATAATAGAAGATTCAATGATATTTCTCTTGGTAATAGAGTTAAGAGTTAATAACTGAGATGGCGTTACTCCAGTCAGTGCAATGATCATAGTTTTTAACATGATTAAACAAGGCATTTGATTCTTGTCCCGTTCTTATACAATTTATTTCAAAGTCTAATTTCATTGAACTGATAAAATTGTGTATAAAAGACTGTGTATTTCAATTTAATGGAGATTATTATGCTCAAAACTTTGGTATGGCAATGGGTAACCCTCTTCCACCTGTACTAAGTAATCTTTATATGGAATTTTTTTAAACAAAATTACTATAGGATATCTTACCTTCTAATGCAATTTGGTTTAGGCATGTAGATGATGTTCTTTGTGTTTGGCCAACAAATGAAAATTTACAAATATTTCTCCCCTTACTTAACAATTTAGTACCTTCCATCAAATTTACTGTAGAACATGAAAATAATGGTATGTTACCATTTTTAGATTGCATGATCCATAGACAAGGAAACAAGTTCAAGTTTAGCATATACAGAAAACCCACCAATGTATGCTCATATAGCCATTATTACTCATCTCAACATGACAGAGTTAAATTATCATCATTTCAATCTATGTTCCTTAGGGCATTACGTATTTGCAGTTCAGAGTTTGTTGATGATGAGTTTGAGAAGATATATTCTATTAGATCTAAGTTAAAGTACCCTAGATCTTTCATTGATAAATCACTTAAGTTAGCAAAGAAATCATTTTATAGAGTTGAGCCCAAACCTCCCATTGACACCAAGAACCTTTTAGTTCTCCCTTTTAATAATAATTTCACTTTGCTTCCCATGTTGCTTAAATCCTTTAATGTAAATGTTGCCTTTAGCAACAATAATACTATAAAGAATATCTTAATCAGGAATTCACCAGAAAATTCTCTTGGTTGCATCTATAAAGTGCCTTGTGGAAACTGTGATAAATTTTATGTTAGTCAGACTGGTAAGGATCTTTCTGTTAGACTTAAGCAACATAAATATAGTATAAGAACGGGACAAGAATCAAATGCCTTGTTTAATCATGTTAAAAACTATGATCATTGTATTGACTGGAGTAACACCATCTCAGTTATTAACTCTTAACTCTATTACCAAGAGAAATATCATTGAATCTTCTATTATTAAATGCACAAAGAATTATAATCTTAATATTAGTGATGGTCTATACAAATTAGATAACTTTATTGTTGATAAGATTTGTAAAATGATAAGTTTATGAAGCTCGTTGTATGTTTTGGACTATCACATGTTTATCAAACGGCGTCCTAGCTTCGTCTCGTCGATGTATATCAACTGACTGTTATATTTCTCTCTTGTGTCTCCCCTGATGATGTGATTATTACACGAAAGTGCACTTGGGAACTTTTCGTGTTTCATTTTCCCCGTGGACTCAGGAATATATATGTATGTATATATATATATATATATATATATATATATATATATATATATATATATATATATATATATATATATATAATAGATAAATAGATAGATAGATAGTAGCTAAATCAACAGATAGATAGGAAGGTAGATAAAAGTGTACCTGAAAAGCCTGAAATAATAAATTATTCGACAATGCTAAAGGTCTGAATGAATCCTTTCTGAAACAGCTGGTAACATGAAACTACCGCCCCTGCATTAATTAATACAACGGATATCTATGTTTTTTTTTTCTTCCTTTCTTTTGCCAAACTCTTACAAAACTATAAAGCAATAAAGCTCGGTCCATAAGACAGACGTCAAGCCGCCAATATTAAGAAAATATTTCGACAATTGCCTCGTGTAAATCGAGAATTTTATACGTTTAGTCTTTAACAAAGGAAATGAAAAGCGAACAGGCACAAACTGTGACATAAAAGATTTGCAATGGGAATTCCAGTTCCGGGCAAGAGCACTGACCCTAATTAATAAAAAATATAAAAAAGAGGAAAAAAAAAAAAAAGGTTAGGTCATTACAACCCTCTGACTGTTGGAACCAGGCGGGGCAAAATGATTCCACACATCCTACTCCCAGCCTCCACCAATACAATACTTTTCCACTGTAGGATAAGAAAAAAATGATCCTGGATTTCGATTCTTTTTTTTTCTTTCTTTCTTTCTTTCTTTCTTTCGGCAGACGCATTATGATGGCTCAGAGTTTTGTAGGGAATTATCAAAACACGGGAAATCTGTCGAGCTTAAATTGTATCTTGGTTGAGAATGGAAACCTTTCGTGATGCCATTTTGTTTTACCTTTTCGTTTATATAACTGCTATAAAAGCAATTATATATATATATATATATATATATATATATATATATATATATATATATATATATATATATATATATATATATATATATATCTTGATTTTATTCATTCTACTTAACCGCCGTCTCCCGCGTCAGCGACGTAGCGCAAGGAACACACGAGGAATGGCCCAACCCACCCACATACACATGTATATACATAAACCTTTTTGAAAGACATCAAAAGAAAAGTGGCTTTAGTGCCTTCAAAGCATTACATGAGAAACTTTGAAAATGATATGGATACAAGAGAGGGAGACACTAGAGGTGTGCAAATGTGGCCCGTTTATCGTCCGTTCCTGACGCTCCCCCGCGAAAGCGGGAAAGGCGATCGGTTACACAAACAGAAAATGTCTTCATTCAATGCGGTCGTTCACAGATGGGGTTGAGTTCAGGAATGCTAGTGAAGGATATCGAACTAATAGTGACCATAGTGAGGCTATATGATAATCTATGTGACACTATAATACTGGTAGTAATATTTTGTGAGAGAAAAAGAGTTCTTTATGAATACTCATCACATACCAGGACCATGTAGAATGTACTCCTCCCTAGGTTTTTTTTTTTTTATCACCCTTTTAATAACTTGTATTACCTCCCTACCTACTTCCCGTCCTGGTCAGTTACCCCTGGCAAGGGAGATGAAGAAAGTGGCTGGTTGGTTGGCTGGGTGGTTGGGCTCTAGGCCTACCAACTGCCAGGGCCATTAAGGCCAACCTAAGTTACATCCACCAACCGGAAAAATCTTGAACACCTTCTTCTGGTGTTAAGGATTATTCTAACACCACAAACACACTCTCACTATGCATGTAGCCTGAGAGACGGTGCCGTGCAACACCAACTTCCTCCTCAGCTCCGCCACGCGAAGTAGATCCTTTTCCGCCACAGGTTTTGAAGGCGGCGGAGGGATCTCTCTCTCTCTTGGTGTCGAGATGCGATACTCAGCGAGACTCTTCGACCTTCATAAGCGGGGCGACGTGTCGCCCTGACAGTGGCAGGATGGTTAGGTGAAGCTCAATATCTTGCACCGTTCTTACTGGTAACCGTTGCTGTATATATTCGAATTTCCGAAGGCCTCACCTTATTAAAATATAATCTCCGACGTGCTTACCCATGTAAATAGAAGTAATTTCCGATATATTCACCCTATTATGAAATAATTTCGGACACCCAATTACATCATGATTTCCGACGTATTCACCCAATTACAAAATAATATCCGGCGTGCTCACCCAATTATAAGGCAGGAAATCACGAAAAAAAAAAAAAATTTCCTTTCAAATTCTCTATCAGCCACTTGGTAATTGTATCAAAGCCAGTTATGTTGAAACTTCAAACACAGACAAGTGCACACAGCCAATACCTCCCTCTTGAACAAAACACGTACGTACACGTATACGTGATCCCAGACAACCATTTGGAACGAGAATTTTCAAATAAGATGAGAACCAGCCAATCACCTAACAGTGACATCCCGGCCCTGATACGTAAAGTCTGCAACATTCAACTGAAATTCATTTCTCAAGGACAGAGGGCCAGGCAGAGGTTACTTCAGTGCTTAAATACGTGTTTTGCAGGATGTTGATACATGAGAATTATGAGAGCGTTTAGGCGACACACACACACACACACACACACACACACACACACACACACACACACACAAGCACACACACACACACACACAAGCACACAACATGACGGACGTATGAACCTTCAAAACGACTGCAGTGCAACAGCAGCTGATGACGTACCTGGCACCATAGTGGTCACCATGGCGACTTGTTACCACCACTACTACTACTAATAATAATAATACTGCTATCACTACCACCATTGCTGCTACTACTAATGGCACGACTACTACTACAACTACTACTACTAATGCCATTGCCATTACTACCACCATTGCTACTACTACTAATGGCACGACTACTACTACAACTACTACTACTAATGCCATTACTACCACCATTGCTACTACTACTAATGGCACCACTACTACTACTACTACTACTACTAATGCCACTACCACAACTACTAATGCCATCACTACACTACGGCTAATGGCACGACAACCACTACTTTTGCTGCTGCTGCTGCTCCTCCTCCTACTATTGTAAGCTGATACTCCCCATGAACATTCAACAGTGGGTCCACACTGTAACCAGTCACCAGTGTCAGCGGCATGTCGACTCATCAACGTGGTCCTCCTGGCTAAAATGATCATTTTCAAGCGTGATCTCTCACCGTTAGGTGTTGGCAACACTGTGTTCTCCAGCTGAATTACGAGACAGTTGTGTGTCCATGTTCTCTGCATAATGCGCGCCAGATCTATCTGAAGTCCACTTTGTATTATATGAAGGTTTACTCACCGCTGTGGATCTGTGCTGTCCTCTGTGTACCTTCTCTACCCTATTTGCACCTCATCCCCACCTCTTTCCCTTCCCCATTCCTACATATGCATCCACTCTGATGGCTGTGCAACTCCTCTGGCTTTAGCGTACACTATATGCTTTTCATAGGGTCTATGTATGCACCATCTTCTATATCATGTGCACATTGCCTGCCTCATGTATGCACCATCTTCTACATCATGTGCACATTGCCTGCCTCATGTACACATTTTTCTCTTGTATGTGCGTCCCCTTTTTCGTCAGTGCACCTTTTCTGTCCTTATCTTTTCCCATCTTTTCTCACACCAGTTCAGCTATTCTTTACTAAGTGCACATTTTTGTTTTTGTTTTGTTTTGTGTACATCTGTTTTTTTTTTTTTGTCGTGTTTGCATTACATGTTTGTCGTATGTTCACCTTTTCTCTGCCATGCAAATCCATTCTGTTCATTGTTCCTTCTCTGTCTTCTTTATCTTGGTCTCCCAACGTAACCAGCGACGCAAGATGAAGCGGAAATATCTGTGTCAAAATGTTGGAAGGATTGGATGATAAGCAGCAGACGTATTGTATTTTTTTTTGTCATCATAGTTAGATTAAAGATGAGAGAGAGAGAGAGAGAGAGAGAGAGAGAGAGAGAGAGAGAGAGAGAGAGAGAGAGAGAGAGAGAGAGAGAGAGAGAGTGTGTGTGTGTGTGTGTGTGTGTGTGTGTGTTTGAGGCCAAAATAAGAACCTCATCAGATCATTTCATTTTAAACATAAATAAGCGATGAAGCTGGACAACAAAAAGAGAGAAAACACTTGGGACGCAAAATACGATGCAATCTGCATGTTGCATAAGATTATCATCCGGAAAGGTATTGAGCAAAATGTTTCTACAAAGGAATATAAAAAAGAACAAAATGAAATTCATAAAAACAACAGACCACTGGATTCTGTCAAGGCTATTTGGAAGATGTCAGAGACTCACACACACACATCAGTGTGGTAAGAGTAGAAAGACATACACATGTTTCAAGACCAAAACGAGAAGATCCTTCCATCTTTTCATGTACGTAAGAAAGCTCAGATAATCTTGAGACGTGGACTCTAAGCGAAGTGCTTTCAACCAGTCAGTTGGTGCGCAATCCTGCTAAAAAAGATTACTTAAGTAGCTGCTATGATCGAGATTATGGAAGCTTACGATGATGAATCCCTATATTGGATCGCCTCTTAACCTTCTCGTTTTCATCTAAGCTACATCAATGAAAGTTGTATGGTCGGCTCTCAACAGGATTTGTTCCTCAGTCCGAGATTCATCTACGAGGCTCGAGGCTGTACTACCTACATATTCTGTCTATATTCTTTTTTTTTTTCAAGTTAGGACACCAAAAGCTGAACACAGCAATCGTGATGAGGACACACCAATGAGCTGTCAAAGTAAGGAATATCTAATTTCAGCTGGACAGCCCTTCCTGGGAACCCAAGGACTTCATTTGCCATCTTGACTGTGTCTGTGCACCGCTTACTTGGCTTTCAATCACCAGTGATCATTACTCTTAAATCATTTACCTCATTTACCCTTTTTTTTTTTTACTCAACAGAATTCATACTGTAGTACCTTGCCTTCTCGTATCTACAACCCACATGTAAAACTTTGCAATTATCGACATTTGAATCCACTGGCCACCTTTGAGCCCAGTCGATCGACTCATCTACGTCAGATCAAACCGGCATAGGTTCATGTTCAGGTGATGATCCATCTCCCAGCTTCGCATCATCTGCGGCTCTCGAGATCTTATAACAATGGAGCTCATCATTATCATTAATACACGTGAGAAGGAGAACTTGACCCAAGACTGGCTCCTGTAAAGCATCGCTCATTACGTCTAATTGTTCTTAGGGGGTCGACCATTCACCACTACCCTTCCTTTACGGCCAGCCAGCCAATTTCCTTCCCAGCGAAGTACAATCCCGACAGCCCAAGGTCACTTTAACTTTCGCTCGTAACCTCTGGTAAGTAACTTGATCGAATGCTTTTCTGACATTCATCTACTTTAATTTCATCAGCAGATTTGACGGACATGTGCGATTTCGTCGTAAAACCATGCTTGAGAATCGTTTAGTAAGAGGTGGTTCACGATTCCGTCCGTAGGTTTACCAACCAGGGTCGTTAAGCCAACTGGACGATAATTTCCGGCCATTGACTTGTTTACCTTCTATAAGTCTCGTTGTTACATTGGCAACCTTCCATTCCTCTGGAACTTTCCCCGGAGTAAGTGCATGATTTGAAATGGGCAGTCCGGGGCTTACCTGTTTCATTTTACGCCTCTTCCACTGTTCTCGGATAAGATTTATCAGCTGAACATGTCCCTTTATTGTTGACGTTATTTCTTTATCTTTCATCTCACTATGTTACAGAATCTTCTCCTATCATAACAGTGGAAATGAATTCGGGCTATGATTGTGTCTGTAATCGTAAAGACAGATGCAGTAAACCATGTATAATGTTTGCCATGATCTCGCTGTCTTCAGCCAAGTCACCGTTATCCACAACTAACTATTAACCGACTCAGGGTTTCTCTCTGTGAATTTCAGCAAATGGATTCTTACTGACGTTGACTCTGACGCGTACGTTGTTACACGTTTTTCTACGCAAATGATTACAATTCACTCTATCATGTTGGGTATTGCGTCTCCCTCAGTTCTTTATGTACTACTTTATGTACTACTTTCTTTATTTACTACTTATTTATTTTATGGCTATACGTCATTGGATTCGTTTTGGAATGAGACCGTCTGCTACTGTTTTGAAAGTTTTACTGAAGCTTAGCAAGCAATGTCCATATCGTTTTCATTAACGATATCGTCCCAAATTTGCTTGTCGAGAGCAATACGAAGATTAATCAAACTTGCAACCTTATAATCCGGTACTTTTTCAAGACTTTTCATGTTGACCAACATTACATGTAGTGATAAAAGTGACCTGAAACCTGAAAATTAATTTGTCGATGAACAATCTTCCACTTTCATCAAACGTTTCCCTAACTTCAACATTATCAACGAGAGCTTCCTTTGTGGCTGAGAACGAACTGATATGAACTCTAGCCGACCCATCCACCATCATGGTACCATACACGAAAGCCCACTATGCGCTTGATCACAGTATTACTCTTACGTCCAGCAACACTATATGCTTGACCACAGTATTATTCTCATGTCCTGCAACACTATGTGCTTGATCACAGTATTACTCTCACGTCCAGCAACACTATGTACTTGGACTACCGTAAAATGAGTGAATTCCGGTTTAAATCCTACTGTACAGTATGTGTGTAAACACTTCATCCATACACAATGATGTTTTGTCCCAGATACGTACCCGAGATGTGTTCTGGCTTAAACCATTATAATTCATTCATACAAAAATACAGACGGATACATGAATGTGTCCACCACAGTGGTCAACATCTGGGAGCTGTGGTTGCCCCTGTAAACCTTGTGTGTGCCGCCGTCCACAGACAGGGCAGCAGTGCAAAGCGAACCCGACGATTCTGCGACAGGTATAGAAATGAACTTCACCTGTTAATGCTTCAATGTGATTATGTTAATGAACCTCGTATAACCCTCAACCCATCAAGTCAAAAAGCAAATATATTGTATATGTATCGGTGAACCCGTGCGTTCGAGTAGAGAGAACTAGTGACTACTGGTCTCCTGCTGAGGTAATGGATCAACTAAGAGGATAGTAAATGAGAGGATATTGTGCTGGTTCAGCCAAGAGATTGATGGAACGACTAGGCTTGGTGAAAATACCCCCGCCAGGCGCTGGGTTGTGTTGTCCCCTTCACCTTCGGGTCCCGTGTTTACATCTTTTGTTGAGGGGGAGGACTTCACCTTTTTCTCAGAGGGAGAGAGGCACTTACCAGTCTATCTGTAAAACTACAATAGTAATTCCGGATTGTGAACTCTGTTTATCTTTCTCACCTGCTCATTTTGATTCCTCTCTCTCTCTCTCTCTCTCTCTCTCTCTCTCTCTCTCTCTCTCTCTCTCTCTCTCTCTCTCTCTCTCTCTCTCTCTCCCTCCGACTTTCTTTTCTGCAGTTTCCACAAGACACGTACAGGTTGCCTCTCTAATGCAGCTAACAACTCCTCACACACCGACCCGTTTCCACCGTTGTAAGGCAAACGGATTACCAGCATAAAACAGCAGCTCATGAGGATATATATATATATATATATATATATATATATATATATATATATATATATATATATAGTGATGGGTGATTTGAATGCAAAGGTGAGTAATGTGGCAGTTGAGGGAATAATTGGTATACATGGGGTGTTCAGTGTTGTAAATGGAAATGGTGAAGAGCTTGTAGATTTATGTGCTGAAAAAGGACTGATGATTGGGAATACCTGGTTTAAAAAGCGAGATATACATAAGTATACTTATGTAAGTAGGAGAGATGGCCAGAGAGCGTTATTGGATTACGTGTTAATTGACAGGCGCGCGAAAGAGAGACTTTTGGATGTTAATGTGCTGAGAGGTGCAACTGGAGGGATGTATGATCATTATCTTGTGGAGGCTAAGGTGAAGATTTGTATGGGTTTTCAGAAAAAAAGAGTGAATGTTGGGGTGAAGAGGGTGGTGAGAGTAAGTGAGCTTGGGAAGGAGACTTGTGTGAGGAAGTACCAGGAGAGACTGAGTACAGAATGGAAAAAGGTGAGAACAATGGAAGTAAGGGGAGTGGGGGAGGAATGGGATGTATTTAGGGAATCAGTGATGGATTGCGCAAAAGATGCTTGTGGCATGAGAAGCGTGGGAGGTGGGTTGATTAGAAAGAGTAGTGAGTGGTGGGATGAAGAAGTAAGAGTATTAGTGAAAGAGAAGAGAGAGGCATTTGGACGATTTTTGCAGGGAAAAAATGCAATTGAGTGGGAGACGTATAAAAGAAAGAGACAGGAGGTCAAGAGAAAGGTGCAAGAGGTGAAAAAAAGGGCAAATGAGAGTTGGGGTGAGAGAGTATCATTAAATTTTAGGGAGAATAAAAAGATGTTCTGGAAGGAGGTAAATAAAGTGCGTAAGACAAGGGAGCAAATGTGAACTTCAGTGAAGGGCGCAAATGGGGAGGTGATAACAAGTAGTGGTGATGTGAAAAGGAGATGGAGTGAGTATTTTGAAGGTTTGTTGAATGTGTTTGATGATAGAGTGGCAGATATAGGGTGTTTTGGTCGAGGTGGTGTGCAAAGTGAGAGGGTTAGGGAAAATGATTTGGTAAACAGAGAAGAGGTAGTAAAAGCTTTGCGGAAGATGAAAGCCGGCAAGGCAGCAGGTTTGGATGGTATTGCAGTGGAATTTATTAAAAAAGGGGGTGACTGTATTGTTGACTGGTTGGTAAGGTTATTTAATGTATGTATGACTCATGGTGAGATGCCTGAGGATTGGCGGAATGCGTGCATAGTGCCATTGTACAAAGGCAAAGGGGATAAGAGTGAGTGCTCAAATTACAGAGGTATAAGTTTGTTGAGTATTCCTGGTAAATTATATGGGAGGGTATTGATTGAGAGGGTGAAGGCATGTACAGAGCATCAGATTGGGGAAGAGCAGTGTGGTTTCAGAAGTGGTAGAGGATGTGTGGATCAGGTGTTTGCTTTGAAGAATGTATGCGAGAAATACTTAGAAAAGCAAATGGATTTGTATGTAGCATTTATGGATCTGGAGAAGGTATATGATAGAGTTGATAGAGATGCTCTGTGGAAGGTATTAAGAATATATGGTGTGGGAGGCAAGTTGTTAGAAGCAGTGAAAAGTTTTTATCGAGGATGTAAGGCATGTGTACGTGTAGGAAGAGAGGAAAGTGATTGGTTCTCAGTGAATGTAGGTTTGCGGCAGGGGTGTGTGATGTCTCCATGGTTGTTTAATTTGTTTATGGATGGGGTTGTTAGGGAGGTGAATGCAAGAGTTTTGGAAAGAGGGGCAAGTATGAAGTCTGTTGGGGATGAGAGAGCTTCGGAAGTGAGTCAGTTGTTGTTCGCTGATGATACAGCGCTGGTGGCTGATTCATGTGAGAAACTGCAGAAGCTGGTGACTGAGTTTGGTAAAGTGTGTGAAAGAAGAAAGTTAAGAGTAAATGTGAATAAGAGCAAGGTTATTAGGTACAGTAGGGTTGAGGGTCAAGTCAATTGGGAGGTGAGTTTGAATGGAGAAAAACTGGAGGAAGTGAAGTGTTTTAGATATCTGGGAGTGGATCTGGCAGCGGATGGAACCATGGAAGCGGAAGTGGATCATAGGGTGGGGGAGGGGGCGAAAATTCTGGGAGCCTTGAAGAATGTGTGGAAGTCGAGAACATTATCTCGGAAAGCAAAAATGGGTATGTTTGAAGGAATAGTGGTTCCAACAATGTTGTATGGTTGCGAGGCGTGGGCTATGGATAGAGTTGTGCGCAGGAGGATGGATGTGCTGGAAATGAGATGTTTGAGGACAATGTGTGGTGTGAGGTGGTTTGATCGAGTAAGTAACGTAAGCTTAAGAGAGATGTGTGGAAATAAAAAGAGCGTGGTTGAGAGAGCAGAAGAGGGTGTTTTGAAATGGTTTGGGCACATGGAGAGAATGAGTGAGGAAAGATTGACCAAGAGGATATATGTGTCGAAGGTGGAGGGAACGAGGAGAAGAGGGAGACCAAATTGGAGGTGGAAAGATGGAGTGAAAAAGATTTTGTGTGATCGGGGCCTGAACATGCAGGAGGGTGAAAGGAGGGCAAGGAATAGAGTGAATTGGAGCGATGTGGTATACCGGGGTTGATGTGCTGTCAGTGGATTGAATCAAGGCATGTGAAGCGTCTGGGGTAAACCATGGAAAGCTGTGTAGGTATGTATATTTGCGTGTGTGGACGTATGTATATACATGTGTATGGGGGTGGGTTGGGCCATTTCTTTCGTCTGTTTCCTTGCGCTACCTCGCAAACGCGGGAGACAGCGACAAAGCAAAAAAAAGAAAATAAAGAAAAATATATATATAAATAAATATATATATATATATATATATATATATATATATATATATATATATATATATATATATATATATATATATATTCTTTTCTTTTTCTTTCAAACTATTCGCCATTTCCCGCATCAGCGAGGTAGCGTTAAGAACAGAGGACTGGGCCTTTAAGGGAATACCCTCACCTGGCCCAATTCTCTGTTCCTTCTTTTGGAAAATTAAAAAAAACCGAGATGGGAGGATTTCCAGCCCCCCGCTCCCTCCCCTTTTAGTCGCCTTCTACGACACGCAGGGAATACGTGGGAAGCATTCTTAATCCCCTATCCCCAGGGATACCCTATCCCCCTATACCCTATTCTAAAAGGGGAAACAGAAGAAGGAGTCATGCAGGGAAGGCTCATCCTCCTCGAAGGCTGATTGGGGTGTCTAAATGTGTGTGGATGTAACCAAGATGAGAAAAAAGGAGAGATAGGTAGTATGTTTGAGGAAAGGAACCTGGATGTTTTGGCTCTGAGTGAAACGAAGCTTAAAGGTAAAGGGAAGAGTGGTTTGGGAATGTCTTGGGAGTAAAGTCAGGGGTTGGAGAGAGGACAAGAGAAAAGGAAGGAGTAGCACTACTCCTGAAACAGGAGTTGTGGGAGTATGTGATAGAGTGTAAGAAAGTAAACTCTAGACTGATGTGGGTAGAGATGGAGAGAGATGGGTGATTATTGGTGCCTATGCACCTAGGCATGAGAAGAAAGATCATGAGAGGCATGTGTTTTGGGAGCAGCTGAGTGAGCGTGTTAGCAGTTTTGATGCACGAGACCGGGTTATAATGGTGGGTGATTTGAATGTAAAGGTGAGTAATGTAGCAGCGGAGGGAATAATTGCTGTACATGGGGTGTTCAGTGTTGCAAATGGAAATGGTGAAGAGTTTGTACATTTGAGTGCTGAAAAAAGACTGGAGATTGGGAATACCTGGTTTCAAAAGATATATATATATATATATATATATATATATATATATATATATATATATATATATATATATATATATATATACATAAGTATACGTATGTAAGTAGGAGAGACGGCCAAAGAGCGTTATTGGATTACGTGTTAATTGATAGGCGCGTGAAAGAAAGACTTTTGGATGTTAATGAGCTGAGAGGTGCAACTGGAGGGTTGTCTGATCATTACCTTGTGGAGGCAATGGTGAAGATTTGTAGAGATTTTCAGAAAAGAAAAGAGAATGTCGAGGCGAAGAGAGCGGTTAGAGTAAGTGAGCTTGGGAAGAAGACTTGTGTGAGGAAGTACCAGGAGAGATTGAGTGCAGAATGGAAAAAGGTGAGAGCAAAGGACGCAAGGGGAGTAGGGGGAGGAATGGGATGTAATTGGCTAACGCAAAAGATGCTTGTGGCATGAGAAACGTGGGAGGTAGGCAGATTAGAAAGGGTAGTGAATGGTGAGACGAAGTAAGATTATTAGTGAAAGAGAAGAGAGAGGCTTCTGGACGATTTTTGCAGGGAAATAGTGCAAATGACTGGGAGATGTATAAGAGAAAGAGGCAGGAAGTCAAGAGAAAGATGCAAGAGGTGAAAAAGAGGGCAAATGAGAGTTGGGGTGAGAGAGTATCATTAAATTTTAGGGAGAATAAAAATATGTTTTGGAAGGAGGTAAATAAAGTGCGTAAGACAAGAGAACAAATGGGAACATCGGTGAAGGGGGCTAATGGGGAGGTAATAGCAAGTAGTGGTGATGTGAGAAGGAGATGGAGTGAGTATTTTGAAGGATTGTGAATGTGTCAGATGATAGAGTGACAGATATAGAGTGTTTTGGTCGAGGTGGTGTGCGAAGTGAGAGGGTTAGGGAGAATGGTTTGTTAAACAAAGAAGAGGTAGTGAAAGCTTTGCGAACGATGAAAGCCGGCAAGGCGGCGGGCTTGGATGGTATTGCAGTGGAATTTATTAAAAAAAAAGGGAGTGACTGTGTTGTTGACTGGCTGGTAAGGATATTCAGTGTATATATGCCTCAGGGTGAAGTAACTGAAGATAGGCGGAATGCATGCATAGTGCAGCTGTTAATATTACAGAGGTGTAAGTTTGTTGAGTATTCCTGTGAAATTATATAGGAGGGTATTGATTGAGAGGGTAAAGTCATGTACAGAGCATCAAACTGGGGAAGAGCAGTGTGGTTTCAGAAGTGGTAGAGGATGTCTGGATCAGATGTTTGCTTTGAAGGATGTATGTGAGAAATACTTAGGGAAACAAATGGATTTGAATGTGGTGGCATTTATGGATCTGGAGAAGGCATATGATAGAGTTCATAGAGATGCTCTGTGGAAGGTAAAAGAGAATATGGTGTGGGAGGTAAGTTGCTAAAAGCAGTGAAAAGTTTTTATCGAGGATGTAAGGCACATGTACGAGTAGGAAAAGAGGCAAGTGATTGGTTCCTAGTGAATGTCCGTTTGCGGCAATGGTGCGTGATGTCTCCATGGTAGTTTGATTTGTTAATGGATGGGGTTGTTAGGGAGGTGAATGCAAATGTTTTGGAGAGAGGGGCAAGTATGCAGTTTGTTGTGGGTCAGAGGGCTTGGGAAGTGAGTCAATTGTTGTTCTCTGATGATACAGCTCTGGTGGCTGATTCGGGTGAGAAAATGCAGAAGCTGGTGACTGAGTTTGGTAAAGTGTGTGAAAGAGGAAAGCTGAGATTAAATGCGATTAAGAGCAAGGTTATTAGGTACAGTGGGGATGAGGGACAAGTCAAGTGGGAGGTAAGTTTGAATGGAGAAAAACTGGAGGAAGTGAAGTGCTTTAGATATCTGGGAGTGGATTTAACAGCGGATGGAACAATGGAAGCAGAATTGAGTCACAATGTGGGAGAGGGGACGAAGGTTCTGCTAATGCTGAAGACTGTGTGGAAGGCGAGAACATTATCTCGGAAAACAAAATTAGGTATGTTGGAGGGAATAGTGGTTCCAACAATGTTATATGGTTGCGAGGCGTGGGCTATAGACAGAGTTGTGCGGAGGAGGGTGGATGTGTTGAAAATGAGATGCTTGAGGACAATATGTGGTGTGAGGTGGTTTGATCGAGTAAGTAATGAAAGGGTAAAAGAGATGTGTGGTAATAAAAAGAGTGTGGTTGAGAGAGCAAAAGAGGGTGTATTGAAATGGTTTGGTCACATGGAGAGAATGAGTGCGGAAAGATTGACAAAGAGGATATATGTGTCAGAGGTGGAAGGAACACGGAGAAGTGGGAGACCAAATTGGAGGTGGAAGGATGGAGTGAAAAAGATTTTGACCGATCGGGGCCTGAACATGCAGGAGGGTGAAAGGCATGCAAGGAATAGAGTGAATTGGAACGATGTGGTATACCGGGGTCGACGTGCTGTCACTGGATTGAACCAGGGCATGTGAAGTGTCTGGGGTAAACCATGGAATGTTTTGTGGGGCCTAGATATGGAAAGGGAGCTGTGGTTTCGGTGCCTTACACATGACAGCTAGAGACTGAGTGTGAACGAATGTGGTCTTTGATGTCTTTTCCTAGCATTACCTCGCGCGTGTGCGGGGGGAGGGGCGGGGGGCATTTTAATGGGTGGTGGGTTGGCGACGGGAATGGCTGAAGGCAGCAAGTATGAATATGTACATGCGTATATATGTATTTGTCTGTGTATGTATACATCGAAATGTATAGGTATGTATAGGTGCGTGTGTGGGCGTGTATGTATGTACATGTGTATGTGGGTGGGTTGGGCCATTCTTTCGTCTGTTTCCTTGCGCTACCTCGCTAACGCGGGAGACGGCGACAAAGTATAATAAATAAATATATATATGTACATATGTCCATATTCCTCTTGCAACCCACTTCAATTGCACTGTTTCTGTCTTTTTAGTTTCTTACAATTACTTCACTTTCAACTGGGCTTGTTCACCCCTAATTCCTCCCTCAACACTGTCGCATATTGTGATAGCTCATTGGTTTCTCGTACATGACTTTTTTTATTGTTTCTTTAGGACCATTACCATGAAACCCAATCTTATGGTCTTCAGTGTATTGGAATTCAACTTCTAATGGGCCCTTTAAATCCCGCTAGACTAAGTTTTATGGAAATTCTTGAAAAGGTCACTCCATTGCAAATTTAGTCAAGTAAGTATAGGGGAGAAAGAATACTTCCCACGCATTCCTCACGTGTCGTAGAAGGCGACTAAAGGGGACGGGAGCGGGGGGGCCAGAAACCCTCCCCTCCGTGTATATTAACTTTCTAAAATGGGAAACAGAAGAAGGAGTCACGCGGGGAGTGCTCATCCTCCTCGAAGGCTCAGATGGGGTGTGTAAATTTGTGTGGATGCAACCAAGATGAGAAAAAAAGGAGAGATAGGTAGTATGTTTCAGGAAAGGAACCTGGATGTTTTGGCTCTGAGTGAAACGAAGCTAAAGGGTAAAGGGGAGGAGTGGTTTGGGAATGTCTTGGGAGTAGTCAGGGGTTAGTGAGAGGACATGAGCAAGGGAAGGAGTAGCACTACTCCTTAAACAGGAGTTGTGGGAGTATGTGATAGAGTGTAAGAAAGTAGATTCTAGACTGATATGGGTAAAACTGAAAGTTGATGGAGACAGATGGGTGATTATTGGTGCATATGCACCTGGGCATGAGAAGAAAGATCATGAGAGGCAAGTGTTCTGGGAGCAGCTGAATGAGTGTGTTAGGGGTTTTGATGCACAAGACCGGGCTATAGTGATGGGTGATTTGAATGCAAAGGTGAGTAATGTGGCAGTTGAGGGAATAATTGGCATACATAGGGTGTTCAGTGTTGTAAATGGAAATGGTGAAGAGCTTGTAGATTTATGTGCTGAAAAAGCACTGGTGATTGGGAATACCTGGTTTAAAAAGCGAGATATACATAAGTATACGTATGTAAGTAGGAGAGATGGCCAGAGAGCGTTATTGGATTACGTGTTAATTGATAGGAGCACGAAAGAGAGACTTTGGGATGTAAATGTGCTGAGAGGTGCAACTGGAGGGATGTCTGATCATTATTTTGTAGAGGCGAAGGTGAAAATTTGTAGGGGTTTTCAGAAAAGAAGAGCGAATGTTAGGGTGAAGAGAGTGGTGAGAGTAAGTGAGCTTGGGAAGGAGCCTTGTGTGCGGAAGTACCAGGAGAGACTGAGTACGGAATGGAAAAAGGTAAGAACAAAGGAGGTAAGGGGAGTGGGGGAGGAATGGGATGTATTTAGGGAAGCAGTCATAGCTTGCACAAAAGATGCTTGTGGTATGAGAAGCGTGGGAGGTGGGTTGATTAGAAAGGGTAGTGATTGGTTGGATGAAGATGTAAGATTATTAGTGAAAGAGAAGAGAGAGGCATTTGGACGACTTCTGCAGGGAAAAAATGCAAATGAGTGGGAGATGTATAAAAGAAAGAGGCAAGAGGTCAAGAGAAAGGTGCAAGAGGTGAAAAAGAGAGCAAAGGAGAGTTGGGGTGAGAGAGTATCATTAAATTTTAGGGAGAATAAAAAGATGTTTTGGAAGGAGGTATATAAAGTGCGTAAGACAAGGGAGCAAATGGGAACTTCAGTGAAGGGGGCTAATGGGGAGGTGATAACAAGTAGTGGTGATGTGAGAAGGAGATGGAGTGAGTATTTTGAAGGTTTGTTGAATGTGTTTGATGATAGAGTGGCAGATATTGGGTGTTTTGGTCGAGGTGGTGTGCAAAGTGAGAGGGTTAGGGAAAATGATTTGGTAAACAGAGAAGAGGTAGTAAAAGCTTGGCGGAAGATGAAAGCCGGCAAGGCAGCAGGTTTGGATGGTATTGCAGTGGAATTTATTAAAAAAAGGGGTGACTGTATTGTTGACTGGTTGGTAAGGTTATTCAATGTATGTATGATTCATGGTGAGGTGCCTGAGGATTGGCGGAATGCTTGCATAGTGCCATTGTACAAAGGCAAAGGGGATAAGAGTGAGTGCTCAAATTACAGAGGCATAAGTTTGTTGAGTATTCCTGGTAAATTATATGGGAGGGTATTGATTGAGAGGGTGAAGGCATGTACAGAGCATCAGATTGGGGAAGAGCAGTGTGGTTTCAGAAGTGGTAGAGGATGTGTGGATCAGGTGTTTACTTTGAAGTATGTATGTGAGAAATACTTAGAAAAGCAAATGGATTTGTATGTAGAATTTATGGATCTGGAGAAGGCATATTATAGAGTTGATAGAGATGCTCTGAGGAAGGTATTAAGAATATATGGTGTGAGAGGCAAGTTGTTAGAAGAAGTGAAAAGTTTTTATCGAGGATGTAAGGCATGTGTACGTGTAGGAAGAGAGGAAAGTGATTGGTTCTCAGTGAATGTAGGTTTGCGGCAGGGGTGTGTGATGTCTCCATGGTTGTTTGATTTGTTTATGGATGGGGTTGTTAGGAGGTGAATGCAAGAGTTTTGGAAAGAGAGGCAAGTATGCAGTCTGTTGTGGATGAGAGAGTTTGGGAAGTGAGTCAACTGTCGTTCGGTGATGATACAGTGCTGGTGGCTGATTCATGTGAGAAACTGCAGAAGCTGGTGACTGAGTTTGGTAAAGTGTGTGAAAGAAGAAAGTTAAGAGTAAATGTGAATAAGAGCAAGGTTATTAGGTACAGTAGGGTTGAGGGTCAAGTCAATTGGGAGGTAAGTTTGAATGGAGAAAACTGGAGGAAGAAAAGTGTTTTAGATATCTGGGAGTGGATCTGGCAGCGGATGGAACCATGGAAGCGGAAGTGAATCATAGGGTGGGGAGGGGGCGAAAATTCTAGGAGCTTTGAAGTATGTCTGGAAGTCGAGACCATTATCTAGGAAAGCAAAAATGGCTATGTTTGAAGGAATAGTGGTTCCAACAATGTTGTATGGTTGCGAGGCGTGGGCTATGGATAGAGTTGTGCGCAGGAGGATGGATGTGCTGGAAATGAGATGTTTGAGGACAATGTGTGGTGTGAGGTGGTTTGATCGAGTAAGTAACGTAAGGGTAAGAGAGATGTGTGGAAATAAAAAGAGCGTGGTTGAGAGAGCAGAAGAGGGTGTTTTGAAATGGTTTGGGCACATGGAGAGAATGAGTGAGGAAAGATTGACCAAGAGGATATATGTGTCGGAGGTGGAGGGAACGAGGAGAAGAGGGAGACCATATTGGAGGTGGAAAGATGGAGTGAAAAAGATTTTGTGTGATCGGGGCCTGAACATGCAGGAGGCGTGAAAGGAGGGCAAGGAATAGAGTGAATTGGAGCGATGTGGTATACCGGGGTTGACGTGCTGTCAGTGGATTGAATCAGGGCATGTGAAGCGTCTGGGGTAAACCATGGAAAGCTGTGTAGGTATGTATATTTGCGTGTGTGGACGTATGTATGTACATGTGTATGGGGGTGGGTTGGGCCATTTCTTTCGTCTGTTTCCTTGCGCTACCTCGCAAACGCGGGAGACAGCGACAAAGCAAAAAAAAAAAAAAAAAAAAAAAAAAAAATATATATATATATATATATATATATATATATATATATATATATATATATATATATATATATGCAAGATAGTCAAACAGGAAGAAATATCTCGCATTAAGATAAAGATGATGATAATCTAATCTAAGAAGCATAGTGACTGATAAAGAAAGCACAACCACCATAGCAAGAGAACACAAAGCACAACCACCATAACAAGAGAACACAAAGCACAACCACCATAACAAGAGAACACAAAGCACAACCACCATAACAAGAGAACACAAAGCACAACCTCCATAACAAGAGAACACAAAATACTCCTAGCCAGTAAGGTAGGTAAGGTAGAAGGTGAGTGTCTGGAGATGGCCCCTGACGGATGAGGAGTGTGGCATACAAGGTGGATGATCCACCGATGATCCGTCTGATATACATGACGTTACGATAAGCGGAGACACAACTGGAGCAACTTGTGAGGGTGCGGGGTGAGGAGCACGTCATGCACATGATGTCAACAACTCGACACTTCCGTGGTCCTGCGTCACCTACATTTTCTGTAACTACTGCAGGTGTCTGCTTTCATGACGGGTTCAGATCGGGATGTGTTAAAGCCAATCTATCTAGTAAATATAAGAATGAGAAGGTATACGCTGGTCTGTAGTGGTATGCTAGCCCAGAGCATACCACGGGAGAATACAGAGAACCATCACGAAAATGGAATGACGAGGAGACAGAATATATGACAAAGGAAAACTGTGGAGAGAGCCATCATGTTATGACTGAGAGGGGCGAACAAGACGGCAGGTGGAGCAGGGGCAGACGAGGGAGTGACAGAGAAGGACTTTAAAGGCATATGATGAGGAGCCTCAGGATGAAGTGAACACATGTTACACCATACGGTTAACACTAACACCTCAATACCTGGTCACCTCCACCTGAGCATTTCAGATAAATGCTTCATTGATATGTGTGTAAAGTTATCCTGCCTCTCATGCGGTACCATTCAACCCTGCCTTTTTCTTTTTCAAGGGTTGCGCCGACCCCCCGAGTGCAGCGGTTGTTAAACTGGGAGGGAAGTTTTCCCATTCAGTCTTTCCTATAAAACTTCTACGGCAGTATGTTTCCCCCCCATACTACTGGGTGTTTTTCGCCTTTTTCCCCGCCGGCAGTTAAGCTGGAGGGAGAGACAGACAGGGAGAAGCCTTATGTTTCATTATCTTGTTTCTAACCACAATATTAGGCCCAGACATCCTACAACGTCGTCATGGATCATCTGGTATCCCATGCTCTCTATGTATGAAAATCCTCAACTCCTGTACCATTGCATTGGGTTGGCGATTTGGGCTTTCGATCTATAAACCGCCGGGGGTCATAAACCCCGTCAACGTCAGACTACAACCCACCGACTGGAAGAGACTCTACCACCTCCGTCAGGTGTTGCAGGATACGTCCACATACGTACGCCCTCACTCCTACACGCTGCCCATGAATCTAATATCTTATTCATACTTTCAAGGAAGGAAACTCTCTCTCTCTCTCTCTCTCTCTCTCTCTCTCTCTCTCTCTCTCTCTCTCTCTCTCTCTCTCTCTTCCCAAGACACAATGCTCCTCCCTGCCAGCCATCCTCTCCCATCCCCTAGATAATCCCCCTATACCTTATCTCCCTCAGAAGGTCCACCAACCCACCCCCTCTCTCTCTCCTTATCTACCTCTCCTCTATCTCCAACCCTCCCCGGCAACCATCCCGCCCTAGAGTTCCTCTTCAAGATAAAGCTATTATTTCCTCGAGACAAACTTTCGGTCTGTGGTGGTTGGGCAGTCTGTCCGTGATCTATGGTGAGGTGGACGACCAGATGCGCTGTCTCGCCATCCCTCTCTCCTTCCTCTCATTATCTCTAGGAGGAGGAGGAGGAGGAGGAGGAGGAGGAGGAGGAGGAGAGAGGAGGAGAGGAGGAGGAGGAGGAAGAGGAGGAGGAGGAGGAGGAGGAGGAGGAGGAGGAGAAGGAGAGGAGGAGGAGAGAGGAAGAGGAGGAGGAGGAGGAGGAAGGAAGGGGCAATGGCTCTCGTATCTCCTCTGCTTCCTGGAGTTATCCACCCGCTCGGCATGATGTTATCTGTTCGTGATGGGTTATTCAAGAACATCCCTGTCGTCTGTTCTCCCATTTCTTGGCGTGGCGGAGTTTGCGTCCACCAGTCCACTGTTCCCTGGTCCATCAGTTCACTGTTCCTGGTCCACCAGTAAAGTGCCTCTGGTCCACCAGTTCAATGTTCCTGGTCCTTCAGTTCACTGTTCCTCGTCCTTCAGTTCACTATTCCTGGTCCATCAGTTCACTGTTCCTGGTCCTCCAGTTCACTGTTCCTGGTCCACCAGTTCAGTGCTTCTGGTCCTTTAGTTCACTATCGCTGCTGTTCTACATCCGTTTCTCGATAACCTTTCCCTATCTTATCTATCCCTCCCTCTTTTCCACCACACCTCGCCCCTCCCTTTAATATCTCCCTCTATCCCTCTACCCTTCCTTCCTTTCTCTTCCCATACCTTCCTTCCGTCCCTTCCCCTTCCACTCAACCTTCCCACTGTCAAAAACTACGTCACCTCTTCTCTGTTTCTCTCCACCTCTCCCACCTCTCGTTCATCTAGCCACTCTCCACCTCCTTACATACCATTCTTCCTCTCCCATGCATACTTCTTAGCCCCCCTTCCCCCCCCCCTCTCTCTCTCTCTCTCTCTCTCTCTCTCTCTCTCTCTCTCTCTCTCTCTCTCCTCTCTCTCTCTCTCTCTCTCTCTCTCTCTCTCTCTCTCTCTCTCTCTCTCTCTCTCTCTCTCTCTCTCTCTCTCTCTCTCTCTCTCTCTCTCTCTCTCTCTCTCTCTCTCTACCCTAGCCATCCTGGCGGAACTCTGTTGCTCTCGTGCACGTCAGCCAGGTCGTGCGGTCGGCCAGGGACACTTGTCATGATCCTCTCAGTCAAGTCAGCAAACGGACCATTTTTGTTCTGTCTCTGTGATGACCCCGAGCAAGCAAGCGAGCAAATAGCCCGGCTGGGCCTGTTCAGACGAACACAAATCGTTCTAAAAAAGAAAAGAAAAGAGAGAGAAAAAAAAAGGGAAGAAAGCTATGAAGATGAGACTTATTTACATCCTTCATGTATCACGTTGAGGGAGATGCAGCAGTGTGCCGATGTCGACAGAAAACAATGAATACAGGAAAGTTCATACATAGAAATAATTCCTGCTTTTCATTTTTGGTTTCAATACGTATGAACCGTTCAGTTCTGTAAGTGTAACAAAGATAATGAAGATTTCCATCTGTTTCAACGGTAAATCATCGAATGACTGAATTACGAAGCTTCTCTTGGCATTTGATGTAAGGCAATGATGTTACATTCGTCTGATATGGAGAGGGATGGAGGGTGATAGTGTGATGGTGGGAAGCTGGGATAATGATGGAGGGTGATAGTGTGATGGTGGGAAGCTGGGATAATGATGGAGGGTGATAGTGTGATGGTGGGAAGCTGGGATAATGATGGAGGGTGACAGTGAAGGAGCAATGATATAGGAATGGGACTGTGAGATGGTCACGGTGAGCGGGATGATGGTGAGAGGAGGAGAGAGAGAGTGAGAGTGATAATAGTGAGGGTTATGGCAGTGAATGAAGGTGGTGACAGTGAGTGGGGCCGATGGTGAGCGAGTTGATGGTGAGTGTAATTGTAACGAGAGGTGTTGAGGATGATGGTAAGGGCTTGGATGCATGATGGTGACGGTATGTAGGCGAGGATGATGGAGTGATGATAGGTGTGTGTGTGTGTGTGTGTGTGTGTGTGTGTGTGTGTGTGTGTGTGTGTGTGTGTGTGTGTGTGATGGTGGTGGATGGGTGATGATCAGGGAGGGGACCCTGAGGGAGATGATAGTGAGAGGGAGATTGTGAGAGGAGGGCAGGGAGAGGTGTTGGTGAGGAGGTGTGTTGTGTGGTTGTGCAAGACAACACGGACTGCCTAGGGACGAAGGGGTGATGTGCTCGGTACACTGATGACCTCACGTCACCGTGTGGCGAGGACGGTGGGATTGGCCAGTACAGTGGTGACGTCACACCAGCGTGTGACATGGCTGCTGTGATTGGCCGGTACATACCAGGGACACGATACGAGGGCCTTAAAGCCATGAGTCTGGGAGGAGGTATATTGTTTTGAAGGTACGAGTGCGGATAACCCGCTCATCCCACGCTGATGCTGACTTATAATTTCAATTAAAAACTCATTGTTTGGGAGCTGATTTATGCCAGGCCGTCAGTTAATGGAATACATAATTCGTATTACTAAGTATTCTATGTTTGGGTCGAATTAAATTCACAAACAAAAATGAGGTAATAGTTTCATGAGAGCGGTCGACCCGCACGTACACTCCCAGGTTTCTCCAGTTATTAGTTACTCTTTTGTTTAATTCCCTTCAAAAACTTCGTATATTGTTCATATTGTAATATATATATATATATATATATATATATATATATATATATATATATATATATATATATATATATATATATATATATATATAGACTGCGGAGGCGTGTGTCTGTCGAGTATTCCTGGTAAATTATATGGAAGGGTGTTGATTGAGAGGGTGAAGGCATGTACAGAGCATCAGATTGGGGAAGAGCAGTGTGGTTTCCAGAAGTGGTAGAGGATGTGTGGATCAGGTGTTTGCTTTGAAGAATGTATGGGAGAAACACTTAGAAAAGCAGATGGATTTCTATGTAGCATTTATGAATCTGGCGAAAGCATATGATAGGGTTGATAGAGATGCTCTGTGGGAGGTATTAAGAGTATATGGTGAGGGAGGTAAGTTGCTAGAAGCGGTGAGAAGTTTTTATCGAGGATGTAAGGCATGTGTACGAGTAGGAAGAGAGGAAAGTGATTGGTTCCCAGTGAATGTCGGTTTGCGACAGGGTTGCGTAATGTCTCCATGGCTGTTTAATTTGTTTATGGATGGGGTTGTTAGGGAGGTGAATGCAGGAGTTTTGGAGTGAGGGGCAAGTATGCAGTCTGCTGTGGATGAGTGGGTTTGGGAAGAGAGTCAGTTGTTGTTCGGTTGGTGACTGAGTTGGGAGAAAGTGTGTGAAAGAGGAAAGTTGAGAATAAATGTGAATAAGAGCAAAGGTTATTCGGTTCAGTAGGGTTGAGGGACAAGTTAATTGGGATGTAAGTTTGAATGGAGAAAAACTGGAGGAAATGAAGAGTTTTAGATATTTGGGAGTGGACTTAGCAGCGGATGGAACCATGGAAGCGGAAGTGAGTCACATGGTTGGGAAGGGGGCGAAGGGTCTGGGAGCGATGAAGAATGTGTGGAAGGCGAGAACGTTATATGCAGAGCAAAAATGGGTATGTTTGAAGGTATAGTGGTTCAAAAAATGCTATATAGCTGCGAAGCATGGTCTATAGATAGGTTTGTACGAAGGAGGGTGGATGTGTTGGAAATGAAATGTTCGAGGACAATATGTGGTGTGAGATGGTTTGATTGAGTAAGTAATTAAAGGGTAAGAGAGATGTATGGGAATAAAAAGAGTGTAGTTGAGAGAGCAGAAGAGAGTGCGTTGAAATGGTTTGGACACATGGAGAGAATGAGTGAGGAAAGATTGACAAAGAGGATATATGTGTCAGCGTTGAAGGGAAAAAGGAGAAGTGGGAGACCAAATTGGAGGTGGAGGGATAGAGTGAAAAGGATTTTGAGCGATCGGGGCGTGAACCTACAGGACGGTGAGAGATGTGCAAGGAACAGAGTGAACGGGGACGATGTGGTATACCGGGGTCGACGTGCTGTCAATGGACTGAACCAGGGCATGTGAAGCGTCTGGGCTAAACCATGGAAAATTTTGTGGGGCCTAGATGTGGACAGGAAGCTGAAGTTTCGGTGGATTACACATGACAGCTAGAGACTGTGTGAACAAATGTGGCCTGTACGTGTATGTATATGTATGTATATGCTGATATGTTTATGTATGTATAAGTATGTATATGCTTATTTATGTATATGTATATATATATACATATATATATATATGTATATATATATATATATATATATATATATATATATATATATATATATATATATATATATATATATTTTGTTTTTATACTATTCGCCATTTCCCGCGTTAGCGAGGTAGCGTTAAGAACAGAGGATTGAGCCTTTGAGGGAATATCCTCACTTGGCCACCTTCTCTGTTCCTTCTTTTGGAAAATTAAAAACGAGAGGGGAGGATTTCCAGGCCCCCGCTCCCATCCCTTTTAGTCGCCTTCTACGACACGCAGGGAATACGTGGGAAGTATTCTTTCTCCCCTATCCCCGGGGATAATATATATATATATATATATATATATATATATATATATATATATATATATATATATATATATATATACATTGTTTTTTTTTTTTTTTTTGCCTTGTCGCTGTCTCCCGCGTTTGCGAGGTAGCGCAAGGAAACAGACGAAAGAAATGGCCCAACCCACCCCCATACACATGTATATACACACGTCCACACACGCAAATATACATACCTACACAGCTTTCCATGGTTTACCCCAGACGCATCACATGCCCTGATTCAATCCACTGACAGCACGTCAACCCCGGTATACCACATCGCTCCAATTCACTCTATTCCTTGCCCTCCTTTCACCCTCCTGCATGTTCAGGCCCCGATCACACAAAATCTTTTTCACTCCATCTTTCCACCTCCAATTTGGTCTCCCGCTTCTCCTCGTTCCCTCCACCTCCGACACATATATCCTCTTGGCCAATCTTTCCTCACTCATTCTCTCCATGTGCCCAAACCATTTCAAAACACCCTCTTCTGCTCTCTCAACCACACTCTTTTTATTTCCACACATCTCTCTTACCCTTACGTTACTTACTCGATCAAACCATCTCACACCACACATTATCCTCAAACATCTCATTTCCAGCACATCCATCCTCCTGCGCACAACTCTATCCATAGCCCACGCCTCGCAACCATACAACATTGTTGGAACCACTATTCCTTCAAACATACCCATTTTTGCTTTCTGAGATAAGTTCTCGACTTCCACACATTCTTCAAGGCTCCCAGGATTTTCGCCCCCTCCCCCACCCTATGATCCACTTCCGCTTCCATGGTTCTATCCGCTGCCAGATCCACTCCCAGATATCTAAAACACTTTACTTCATCCAGTTTTTCTCCATTCAAACTTACCTCCCAATTGACTTGGCCCTCAACCCTACTGTACCTAATAACCTTGCTCTTATTCACATTTACTCTTAACTTTCTTCTTTCACACACTTTACCAAACTCAGTCACCAGCTTCTGCAGTTTGTCACATGAATCAGCCGCCAGCGCTGTATCATCAGCGAACAACAACTGACTCACTTCCCAAGCTCTCTCATCCCCAACAAACTTCATACTTGCCCCTCTTTCCAAAACTTGCATTCACCTCCCTAACAACCCCATCCATAAACAAATTAAACAACCATGGAGACATCACACACCCCTGCCGCAAACCTACATTCACTGAGAACCAATCACTTTCCTCTCTTCCTACACGTACACATGCCTTACATCCTCGATAAAAACTTTTCACTGCTTCTAACAACTTTCCTCCCACACCATATATTCTTAATACCTTCCACAGAGCATCTCTATCAACTCTATCATATGCCTTCTCCAGATCCATAAATGCTACATACAAATCCATTTGCTTTTCTAAGTATTTCTCACATACATTCTTCAAAGTAAACACCTGATCCACACATCCTCTACCACTTCTGAAACCACACTGCTCTTCCCCAATCTGATGCTCTGTACATGCCTTCACCCTCTCAATCAATACCCGACCATATAATTTACCAGGAATACTCAACAAACTTATACCTCTGTACTTTGAGCACTCACTCTTATCCCCTTTGCCTTTGTACAATGGCACTATGCACGCATTCCGCCAATCCTCAGGCACCTCACCATGAGTCATACATACATTAAATAACCTTACCAACCAGTCAACAATACAGTCACCACCTTTTTTAATAAATTCCACTGCAATACCATCCAAACCTGCTGCCTTGCCGGCTTTCATCTTCCGCAAAGCTTTCACTACCTCTTCTCTGTTTACCAAATCATTTTCCCTAACCCTCTCACTTTGCACACCACCTCGACCAAAACACCCTATATCTGCCACTCTATCATCAAACACATTCAACAAACCTTCAAAATACTCACTCCATCTCCTTCTCACATCACCACTACTTGTTATCACCTCCCCATTTGCGCCCTTCACTGAAGTTCCCATTTGCTCCCTTGTCTTACGCACTTTATTTACCTCCTTCCAGAACATCTTTTTATTCTCCCTAAAATTTAATGATACTCTCTCACCCCAACTCTCATTTGCCCTTTTTTTCACCTCTTGCACCTTTCTCTTGACCTCCTGTCTCTTTCTTTTATACATCTCCCACTCAATTTCATTTTTTCCCTGCAAAAATCGTCCAAATGCCTCTCTCTTCTCTTTCACTATAACTCTTACTTCTTCATCCCACCACTCACTACCCTTTCTAATCAACCCACCTCCCACTCTTCTCATGCCACAAGCATCTTTTGCGCAATCCATCACTGATTCCCTAAATACATCCCATTCCTCCCCCACTCCCCTTGCTTCCATTGTTCTCACCTTTTTCCATTCTGTACTCAGTCTCTCCTGGTACTTCCTCACACAGGTCTCCTTCTCAAGCTCACTTACTCTCACCACCCTCTTCACCCCAACATTCACTCTTCTTTTCTGAAAACCCATACAAATCTTCACCTTAGCCTCCACAAGATAATGATCAGACATCCCTCCAGTTGCACCTCTCAGCACATTAACATCCAAAAGTCTCTCTTTCGCACGCCTGTCAATTAACACGTAATCCAATAACGCTCTCTGGCCATCTCTCCTACTTACATACGTATACTTATGTATATCTCGCTTTTTAAACCAGGTATTCCCAATCATCAGTCCTTTTTCAGCACATAAATCTACAAGCTCTTCACCATTTCCATTTACAACACTGAACACCCCATGTATACCAATTATTCCCTCAACTGCCACATTACTCACCTTTGCATTCAAATCACCCATCACTATAACCCGGTCTCGTGCATCAAAACCACTAACACACTCATTCAGCTGCTCCCAAAACACTTGCCTCTCTTGATCTTTCTTCTCATGCCCAGGTGCATATGCACCAATAACCACCCACCTCTCTCCATCAACTTTCAGTTTTACCCATATTAATCGAGAATTTACTTTCTTACACTCTATCACATACTCCCACAACTCCTGTCTCAGGAGTATTGCTACTCCTTCCCTTGCTCTTGTCCTCTCACTAACTATATATATATATATATATATATATATATATATATATATATATATAGTAAAATGCATCACGTATACATAACTAGTCAGGAGGATGAATACAACATATGATTAGATGTCGGGAGTCTATCCTTGGAAAGTGGGAGTCATTGTTCTATTGCTAGGGCTGAGGAGGACCCCAGCTGGGGCTGAGACCCACCAGCTGGGTAAGACTGATTCCCACGAAAAGGTGCACGCGGCCTCGGACAAGCGTGGCGTGACTGGAACAGGAAAAGAGGGGTCGTATGGCCTGAATGGATCGTGGGATGGATGAGTAATGGATGAAAATGGATGGGAAGGGTAGGTTGTATTTAGGAGCGTTGGTTTACCTATATGAGTTGTAAGGCTAGGTTATATGTTATCTGGAGTAAGTTTAAGTTAGTGGTGTTATTTGCACGACTGAATTGGATGTGTCTGTAGTAAGGTTAATTGGATGTATTTGTAGTAAGGTTAGATTGGATGTGTCTGTAGTAAGGTTAATTGGATGTGTCTGTAGTAAGGTTAATTGCATGTATTTGTAGTAAGGTTACATTGGATGTGTTTGTAGTAAGGTTAAATTTGATGTGTTTGTAGTAAGGTTAAATTGGATGTGTTTGTAGTAAGGTTAAATTGGATGTGTTTGCAGTAAGGGTAAACTGGATGTGTTTATAGTAAGGTTAAATTGGATGTGTTTGCAGTAAGGGTAAACTGGATGTGTTTATAGTAAGGTTAAATTGGATGTGTTTGCAGTAAGGGTAAACTGGATGTGTTTACAGTAAGGTTAAATTGGATGTGCTTGCAGTAAGGGTAAACTGGATGTGTTTATAGTAAGGTTAAATTGGATGTGTTTGCAGTAAGGGTAAACTGGATGTGTTTATAGTAAGGTTAAATTGGATGTGTTTGCAGTAAGGGTAAACTGGATGTGTTTATAGTAAGGTTAAATTGGATGAGTAAGTTGTAAGCTGAAGCTGGATGTGTTAGTTGTAAGGTCAAGCTGGAAGTGTCTGTTGTAAGGTTAAGTTAGATATGTCTGTTGTAAGGTTTCGTTCGCTGTGTTTTTTTGTATGGTTAAGTTAGACTGTTATAAGGTTAAGTTAGATGAATAACTTGGAAGACTGTTAAATGTGTTAATTTAAAGTTTATGCTAAATATGTTTCTTGTACACTTAAGCAAGATATGTTCGTTGCAAGATCAAGTTTGTTATGTTAATGGTAAGGTTGAGATGAGTTTCTTGTGAGGCTAAGTGTGATACTTAAGGCAAAGTTGGGCTAGAAATCTTTCTTGTGAGGTTAAGTCACTTGCGTGATGGAGGAAGTTAATCAGGAGTGAGACACTTTACCAGTATGTAATGAGGGGTGTGAGGGACAGGCAGGCTTATAACTCAGAACAGATGGTGAGGAAAAGTGGTTTACCACAATGACGAGAGCACTTAGTTGCTGATGACGAGATTCAAGAATGAGAGACTCAAAATGATTGTAAGTATAACGGTTAGCGTTACTGACCATGATGCATTCACGGGCCGCCCAGGGTCGAGCGCATAGGTTCGAATCCTGGTTGCGGCAGTCGGTCCACAGTCAACCCAGCTGTTCATCTTTCCCTAAGGGTTGGTCGATAAATTGGGTGCCTGGCTTAGACTAGGGTATATATAAAGTCTATGAGATAGGCTTGATTAGGGTATTTAGTTGTCAGTGTTGCTTCAGGTAACAAAAAAAAAAAATATCTGTCGTGCAGTGATAGAAGCGAGAGCCGACTTACTGTCACTTTCTTGAGGGACCGTGAGGGAACACCTGAAGAGATGGGTCCAGTGAGGAAGGTCACAGGTGATGGGTGACAGGGATGGCTGGATGGCAGATGAAGGTGGAGGAAGACGTGGAATACGCGCACCACAACGTATGACGGGGTTGTTAATACACGCCCTCGACACGAGGCTATACATGAGTGCATGTGATACAGATGCAGAAGAGACGGAACAGGACACGGGCAGGTTGTGTGTATGACATGAGGTGTATGAGAGGGTTGGCAGAGGGGGGGGGTCCTGCATCATATGTAATGGATAGGTTTGTATGAGATGGTGGGAATCAGGAAGTGAGGAGAGGAGGGAAGGGGTTGATGAGGAGGAGGAAGAAGGGGAAGGAGTGATGGCAGGGAAGGAGGAGAAGAGAGGGAATGGGTGAGGGTACTGGGTTGTGAGAGAGAAGGAAGGAGGAGAAGGTGAGAGGAAGAGATAAGGAGTTGGGAGCATGTAAGAAAAGACAGAGAACAGCAGACCTGATGCTTCGTGACGAGGTCATCTGCTATCATGAGGTCATCTGCTATCATGAGGTCATCTGCTATCATCACCTACAATGTGGCAGAAACAGGAGAGCAAAGCAGAAGACACCTCCACACCCACCTTTCCCACCGGCTCAGCCACAGGTGGGAAAAGAAGACGAAAAGAAACATCAGGTGGTATGGCGGAAACATTCTGTCATACTACCGTGCAAATTTAATATGAAAATATGACGAGAAAAGTTCCTTAACTGTTGGGCAAACGGCTGTACTGTGTTTGGACTCTGGAAAACGAACTTTTGAATATCACTTCCCGAAGCATAACTCTGTACCGATAACAGTTATCACAGAAGTATTTGTCCAGCTTTAATCTAAAGGTACTGATAGTCTTTCAGTTACTACATCCGGTGGTAGTTTATTCTGATGTTCTGCCACTGCAAAAATATTGCCCACTTAGTAACTACATCTTCCTTTTAACCACATTTCAGCTCTACTGGTTATGGATTCTCGGTCTCCAGAGAAAGAGATCTTCTCGTGGGAGTCTTAGCCATTATTCTACAGTTTACATTTCTCATTCTAAAGCGTACCATCCTGTTGGCTTTATTATATGTAGTCAGGCACTATTTACCGTATCTCAAATCATGACTAACAATAACACTCACAAGGACTTTTGGTCTATCATTTCTAATAATGATTCACCAAGCATTTTGTACTTATCATTACCAAGACAAACTACTTTCCACCTGTCTATCATGAGATCTATTTGCCATTGTCTCTGACCACTCCATCACTTTGACTCAATCCCTCCCAATCTCCAGGCAGTCCTTCTGTCTCCGGGCTATATTTCCTAATTTCGTGTCGTCCGGGAATGTCAGAACTGCCCCTGTAACCCTAGACTCCTGGTGGTTGATGTACACGATGGAAAAAGTATGGACGCCAGGGTCTGAGCCTTGTCTGGTGTTGCCCCGTCCCCACACGTGCAGACACAGTCCACTGTCCACGCGCGGATACCACATCCGATGTTGTAAGCTTTGAGTTTACTTCGCCATCTGCTGTGTGTGATGCTTTGGCGCTGCGAGGGGTGGGGGAGGGGGGTGTTGTAGAGGGTGAGGTGCTGAGGGGACAAGGCAGGGCGAGGTTGTTGTTGTTGTGAGGGGCAGGGTAAGGTGGGGGAGGTGTTGTGAGGGTAAGATAACAGGTGTTGTGAGGGATGGGGAGGGTGATGTCCTGAAGGTGGGCAGGGGGGGACAAGAGAGGTTGTTGTGAGGGGGCAGGGCAGGGTGGAGGAAGGTGACATGGGTGGGATGATGAGTGACAAAGAGAAGGATATGAGAGAGAGAGAGAGAGAGAGAGAGAGAGAGAGAGAGAGAGAGAGAGAGAGAGAGAGAGAGAGAGAGAGAGAGAGAGAGAGAGAGAGAGAGAGAGAGAGAGAGAGAGAGAGAGAGAGAGAGAGAGAGAGAGAGAGAGAGAGAGGATGGGAGGGAAGAGTTCGGAAAGGGTTAGGTAATGAGGAGGATGGAGAGCAGTGGGAGGGCGGGCTGTGAAGTGTGTATCAGGGCATTACCCCAGCCTTAGACTGACGTCTTAATGAAGAAACTTGCACCTTCGGATACGAGGCTGAGCAATTAACGGATTACCTGGCCGGATTCTCCAGTATTCCGCCGGTATTGAGACTAACGGCGAAGCCCAGATTAACGGCGAAGCCCCGGCTAACAGCAAGATCCTGGTTAAAGGAGAGGTCTCGTTGAACGGAGAGACCCCGTGTTAACGACGACACTTAGGTTAACGGTAAGGTCTTGGTTAAGAGCTTGACCCTTGGTTAACGGCAAGGCCATATATATAAGGACAAGGTCATGGCTAAGGGCAAGACCCTGGTCCCCGGTGAGGATGCCTCAGGACGGCGAGAACAGAGCACACCGCTGAACGAGAGAGAGAGAGAGAGAGAGAGAGAGAGAGAGAGAGAGAGAGAGAGAGAGAGAGAGAGAGAGAGAGAGAGAGAGAGAGAGAGAACTAACACACACACACACACACACACACACACACACAACTAGGCTCAGACCATCGTGCAAATGAGAGATGCCAAATATTATCTGTTCATATTCTTCGAGGTAGTTTTGTTACAGCCGTTTACAAATAAATCAAGTGAAATACTGCTATTAAGTGTATTAAGTCTAGTGTATGAAAAGAAGTAACACAAAGTATTACAAAGAGCAACAAACCATTGGTAATAGTTAGAGGGCAAACGGGTAATCAAAAGAAAACAACCTGCAATTGTCTTATGGGACTAAGGAGACGCTGGTAATGTAAGTCGTGACACTACGAACCAAATATTCATCGAGTCTGTTCAAGAACGCATCCATGAGTTCTGACCTCAACCACCATAACTGGCAAGTCGTCCTGGCCCTCTGCTGTGCGTTCGGCGGGAACAGGGGCGTCGTCGTGCAAGAGACAGTGGCTTGCCTAGGGAAAGTCAGAGGGGAGTTCTTGTGTGTTGTTCCAGTCAGTTTGTTAAGGTGCTGGGTTTATGTTAAAGGAAATGGGTTGGGGGGTGGGGTGCTGGAGGAGGAGAAGGAGGAGGTGCCGTTGGGGTGATTACATTGATGAGAGTGTGATGTTGTTTCACTTTCCCTCTTCTATAGGTATTACTTTGGTTTTTGCACCCGAGAGCTGACTGCTTGTGTGCCCCCACTACCAGTTAGACTATGCAATAGTCGGCAAACTGCTGCGTCATATGACTGATGTGTGACAGACAGTCACTGATGTGTGACAGACAGTTAACAACTCAAGAGTGTGCCATTTGATACCTGCTTCTTTCCCTACACCCCAAAGCTTTGGAACTTTCTACTTTCTCATGTCTTTCCCATTTACTTTGACCTGACACATTTCAAAAGACAGGTCTTTCACTACCTCCAAAGTTCGTATATACTTTCCCTCGTCTTTTCCTTTTCCCTCTCATTAACCTGTCTAAATTTCAATTACGAACCTTGAAGTGCACTTTCGTCCGTGACTGGAATCTCTAACATTAGAAACAAAATATTTCGCCTCATTCGAGGTAAAACGTTTGCCCACGAGTTTGTATCAATTACTATGACTGATTTTAGAAAAATCAAGTTTTAAGTACCTTGATAGATCAAGATTATCAAGATCTTTGATATTTTGGAATACTTGTGTTAGATCACTTCTTAATCTTCTCTTTTCTAAGCTAAATAGATTCAAGTCTTTTAATCTGTTCACAGAGAATGTGTTTCTCAGCCCGGGAATCATCTTGGCAGCTCGATTCTGTACTCCACTCCGTCTATCTTTATATTAGCTAGGGTAAACAAAACAAAATACAACATTCAAGATGGGTACGAACCAATGAATGGTACAGAGTAAAGATGATTTCCCTGGACATAATTTTGAAGGCTCCACCTATCAATTCATGAATTTTGTTCGCCCTTTTCGCTGCTTCAGCGCACTGTTTACTTGGTTTTAGGTCACCAGAGATTATCAAGCCTAAGTCTTTTTCCTCATTTACCTTTTGCACTTCAGCAGAATTCATATCGTAGTTCACCTTTTCGTCTTTGCAACCGATTTGTAAAACTTTGCCCTTCACGATATCAAAATTCATTTGTAGAAGTCCATTTATAGGTTAATTTCCCAGCTTCGTATCAACAGAGAATTTTGATATCTTGCAGTACAGCCCATTATCATTATCATTACCATATATGAAAAACAATACTGGTCCCAAGACTCGTCCTTGTAGCACACCACTTGTTTCGTCTAACCATTCTGAGGTTTCAGTACTTAATCACAACTCTTTGTTTATGGCCAGTCAATCAATTTCCTAGCCGCCGAAGTATTGCAGTACTGTAGCACTAATCAATATAGAACAGATCTATATTGTTAATAGGAACTGTTAGCAACTTTTGCATGACGTTATTCAACAGCCTATCTGATTAAATTCTGTCATACTTGGTATATGAACCTGATTCAGGACTTTTAGAAGCCACAGTGATAGACCAGGGTTGGACTAGAATCTTGGAAATAGCTTTTCATCCTAAATATACAGACGCAAATCTTAAACTGGGAGGATGTTTAGTAAAAAAAAAAAAAAAAAAATAAATAGATAAAGTCAGCAAAGTTAAAACATCATGTCAATACCTCAGAGCCTTCGTGATGTTGTGGTGCGGGAAGTCCGTGATATGGGAGGCATCAGAAGTTACTGAGAGGTCTGCATCACCCTCGTATGGTGATAGTGAAGACAAGCACGGAGGAGATCCTACCTCTGACACTTACCCGGCCGCCAACCACCATCGCATGGTTTAATTCTGAGCCGATGTGTACGACGCGCGGGTGCTACTCATCCTCGATCACACCTGACGTGGTCGTCGTTGCCGGTGTCAGGATAATATGAGCACGAGAGTTCCACAAGTTCCAGAGCCTACCACATAAAAGCAAGTTACGCTATTCCCTGGTCTGGGAGGCCATTACCGTAAATTTGCGCCCAGCTTGGCCCACAGTTTCCTTGCCTCTGTGTAATCTGTTGAAGAATCAGGCCCCCTAACTCGTGCTCAGTGGGAAGGTTACACCTTTCAAGAACCACATCTGTCATCTGTAAGCAGCCGATACTTCACCAACTTGACGCGCCACACCATTCATCTTACGTAGCCATGCAACCAACGAGGGAACAGGAGCTGTCTTGAAGGCAACCAACGAGGGAACAGGAGCCGTCTTTAAAGCAACCAACGAGGGAACAGGAGCCGTCTTTAAGGCAACCAACGAGGGAACAGGAGCCGTCTTTAAGGCATCCAACGAGGGAACAGGAGCCGTCTTGAAGGCAACCAACGAGGGAACAGGAGCCGTCTTTAAAGCAACCAACGAGGGAACAGGAGCCGTCTTTAAGGCATCCAACGAGGGAACAGGAGCTGTCTTGAAGGCAACCAACGAGGGAACAGGAGCCGTCTTTACAGCAACCAACGAGGGAACAGGAGCCGTCTTTAAGGCAACCAACGAGGGAACAGGAGCCGTCTTAATAACAAGAAAAAAGACAGTTTATCACAGCCGGAAACTCACACCTACTGAAAGCTACTCCATCGTTCAGAAGAAGGAGCTGTTAGTGGTTGTAGAAGGGTAAAGTACTGTTCTAACCCCTACGAAGATGAGTTCTCTATAAACACCTCTCATGCCTCACATGCCAGCTACCCGTGCCATCGAGAACACTTATGTGAGGGTTATGAGGTCCACAGTGCACCTGAGTTTGAACCCACGCTATAGTCAAGGGCGGCTCAAGTGTGGGAGCTCATCTTTCCAGACTACAAGTGGAACCGGACGGTACCAGCGACGCTACGACCAGCACCACCCTCAGAATTGCTCCCGGTAATGTGCGTTACTCCAGCAGGAGGCACAGCACAGTTACAGCTAATGTAGCTAACTTTGTGTGTATGTCAGTCATGGTCCTCTTTTATGGATACACAATTGTATCTGTTTGCTAAATTTTGCGAAATGAACAACAATCATCACTGCAAATTGCAGGGCTTTTCTGTAATGTCACACTATTTCCTTTGGCGTGGCGTAACGAACAAATGTTCCTGCTCACTTAGGTTATTTGATGTTACAATTATTGAACAAATATACCAACACGGTGTATTACACACAATGCTCACATCTTAACAACACATAACTGCTCTGTTTTAGCTACCCCTCTCCTCCCACACCTGGCGTCACGTAAACGAGTTTTGTTTTCATTTCGTTTTCAGACATTAACATTTCTTTTTATCCTTTATGTTTCGTAGGGACACTGACTACCAAAATGCATGTATGTGTAGTTAAAAGAAAAAAATGATGTGTGATCGTACCATTCTATCATCAAGACGTTATGTGGTAAGAGCCTATCAGCACCGCACAAACCAGTGCATCAGACCTGGGTTACAATTCTGCCATGAGTGGTCCTGGTGCTGATATAAGCAGTGATTCAAAATCGAAGCCCTTTTGTGTGTGGGGTGGGTCACTCGTCATCCCTCGTCGCCGTGACCCCTGCATCATAATGCACCAGCCGATCACACGACACGCACTCTTGGTAGCCAGTCCCTTGACGACATGGTCAAGCTGGGCGGCGCCGGGGGCTTACCTCCTCGCAGAGGGCCACGCCACGTACAGGGTCAGACCGCATGCAGCCCAAGAATAATCTTGAACACCTGAGGAGGACATTTAAGATTTTCCTGTTGGCGGTTAGAACGATGACAGAACCTGATGGCCCTGGGAGTCGGCAGGTCTAGGTTAGAGCGACTAACAAATGACGAACGAACCAACCCAACAGCTTTCTCCTACTTACGCAAGGCTGAGCAACACACCATCACCACAATCATTGACTTGGGCGAAAATCGTAGCCTAAATTGTTATCATCTAGTCCCTCGCGCACTCACACAGCTCAGGGGCAGGGCAAAGATAAGAACTGGAAGATATAAGGTTAAGAGATTGAACGGAAGAAATATAAACGATGAGAAGAATGAAACTCACCAAAAACAGAAAGGCAGGTGAGGGTATCCACCTAGCGGGGACGATAGCAACACAAAATGAATTATTGCTTGTGTATCATGACCGCAACATGTGTGTCAGGTGAGGCATGCCAACCCACTTCTCATCATTCTCTCCCGGTTTCCATGTTTAAGTTGCATCACTGCTCCTTGCCGCACACTGCTGTATCTCCTGAGTAAAAATGTACACACCTGGACGTGGCTAATTTGTGTAGCCTTGGAACATCTCATGAGGGACTGCCGCTTCCGTGCATCATACATGACAGCTAAAGGTCAGACGTGAGCGAATGAGGTCATTTCTTATTCCGTTTCTGGCCTCAGACCCTAACACGAGGGGCGGCAAACATGTGTATGAGCGTGTGAGTGTGTGTGTGTGTGTGTGTGTGTGTGTGTGTGTGTGTGTGTGTGTATATATATATATATATATATATATATATATATATATATATATATATATATATATATATATATGTTTATGGATGGGGTTGTTAGGGAGGTAAATGCAAGAGTTTTGGAAAGAGGGGCAAGTATGAAGTCTGTTGGGGATGAGAGAGCTTGGGAAGTGAGTCAGTTGTTGTTCGCTGATGATACAGCGCTGGTGGCTGATTCATGTGAGAAACTGCAGAAGCTGGTGACTGAGTTTGGTAAAGTGTGTGAAAGAAGAAAGTTAAGAGTAAATGTGAATAAGAGCAAGGTTATTAGGTACAGTAGGGTTGAGGGTCAATTCAATTGGGAGGTGAGTTTGAATGGAGAAAAACTGGAGGAAGTGAAGTGTTTTAGATATCTGGGAGTGGATCTGGCAGCGGATGGAACCATGGAAGCGGAAGTGGATCATAGGGTGGGGGAGGGGGCGAAAATTCTGGGAGCTTTGAAGAATGTGTGGAAGTCGAGAACATTATCTCGGAAAGCAAAAATGGGTATGTTTGAAGGAATAGTGGTTCCAACAATGTTGTATGGTTGCGAGGCGTGGACTATGGATAGAGTTGTGCGCAGGAGGATGGATGTGCTGGAAATGAGATGTTTGAGGACAATGTGTGGTGTGAGGTGGTTTGATCGAGTAAGTAACGTAAGGGTAAGAGAGATGTGTGGAAATAAAAAGAGCGTGGTTGAGAGAGCAGAAGAGGGTGTTTTGAAATGGTTTGGTCACATGGAGAGAATGAGTGAGGAAAGATTGACCAAGAGGATATATGTGTCGGAGGTGGAGGGAACGAGGAGAAGTGGGTGACCAAATTGGAGGTGGAAAGATGGAGTGAAAAAGATTTTGTGTGATCGGGGCCTGAACATGCAGGAGGGTGAAAGGAGGGCAAGGAATAGAGTGAATTGGATCGATGTGGTATACCGGGGTTGACGTGCTGTCAGTGGATTGAATCAGGGCATGTGAAGCGTCTGGGGTAAACCATGGAAAGCTGTGTAGGTATGTATATTTGCGTGTGTGGACGTATGTATATACATGTGTATGGGGGTGGGTTGGGCCATTTCTTTCGTCTGTTTCCTTGCGCTACCTCGCAAACGCGGGAGACAGCGACAAAGCAAACAAACAAAAAAATATAATATATATATATATATATATTGGAAAGGATCACACACACACACACACATAAGATAGCACTACAAAAAGACAAAAAAAAGCCACATTCGTTCACACTCAGTCTCTAGCTGCCATGTGTAATGCACCGTAACCACAGCTCCCTTTCCACATCCAGGCCCCACAAAACTTTCCATGGTTTACCCCAGACGCTTCACATGCCCTGGTTCAATCCACTAACAGCACGTCGACCCCGGTATACCACATCTTTCCAATTCACTCTATTCCTTGCACGCCTTTCACCCTCCTGCATGTTCAGGCCCCGATCGCTCAAAATCTTTTTTACTCCATCCTTCCACCTCCAATTTGGTGTCTCACTTCTCCTCGTTCCCTCCACCTCTGACACATATATCCTCTTTGTCAATCTTTCCTCACTCATTCTTCCAAACTGTTCGTTGATCATCAAAGCCCCGAAAATCACGCTCACTGTAAATTACAAAACCAAAATCATCAGATTAAGCTTACTTCTTTAACTTTAGCTCGAGTGGGGAAACGGCGGTACAGCTAAAGCTGAGATAATCGTTAAAGCCTTAAGTTGGGATGATCCCAAGACGCTTCCACAGCCTGGGTTAATCAAAGGACACCGATAAAGGCAGACCCTTTGACTTGGTTAGACTTGGTCGTTGGTTTCTCGTGTTAACCGAAGTCCCACACATCATCGTAGTGCAGTTAGGCTGAAGTCTGACATCAGGCTACCGTGCCCGTGCAAGTAGGATGGCCTAGCTCACTGAAGTCTGAAGCTATCGTGGCGTAACTAGCTGAGGTTTGAGGCAGATTGTCTGAACAACATGACTGAAGTCGACCTCTACTACGTAACCTGTGTAGCCAGGCTGAGCTGGTCAAGGGAAGTCTGAGAAGGTTTGCTAGGGAAATCCACAAAATGTCTATCTCTACTTTCTAACTTGTATTCTCGTCTTCTAACATCTTCCTCAACCATATATCTGATACACAATCTCTATCGTATCTCTTTTATCATCTTTTATCTCTCTGAATTCCTGTCTTACTCCCTTCGGCTCAGGTGCTATGTACTGTATGATAACAGGTGAGTTCCTATGACGCCTCCTTCCTCAGCCACAAACTTCGTGATACAAAGGGAAGCACATGGTCTCTGTGCTCTCACCACAGGGCAAGAGGATTGTATGTTCCTCCCTCACCACAAGGATGAGCTCAACCACTAACCCCACCCCATGGGCACAACTAAAGAAAACCAAAACATAAACATTAGGGGGTAAGATCTTGACAACCTATACCATCTTGTCTTTAGTTTTCACATACTGTATTTTCGAGGTTAGTTCCCAGTTTAAATCAACCTTATCGTGACACGTCTGGCTTGCATTACGCAGTCAACAAATTTCAATGTTTGATAAATATAGAGATAATGACGGCCCAGCAGGTAATGAACAGGAGTTAACCTAATGCTGAGAAAAAAGGTATATATCCTATTATCATGTGTAGGGTGGTAGCTTTGTCACCATGTGTAGGGTGTACGCTATGTTACCATGTGTAGGGTGTACGCTATGTTACCATGTGTATGGTGTAAGCTATGTTGTACACATTGGTTATATATTTTGAGCTAAGTCAACTTATAGTACACCTTTCATCCTCTAACCCACATACACTCAGGAGAAATGGAAGTCAGTGACAAAAAGAAAAGAAAAAAATCTTTAACACTATTCACAGAAGCATCCACTATTTGATAATTAACCAACGTAAACATACACACACACACATACACACACACACACACACACACACACACACACACACAATAATAAATATAAATAAATAAATAAATAAATAAATAAATATATATATATATATATATATATATATATATATATATATATATATATATATATATATATATATATATATATATATATTATTCTATTCTATTATACTTAATCACCGTCTCATACGTTAGCGAGGTAGCGCAAGGAAACAGACGAAAGAATGGCCCAACCCACCCACATACACATGAATATATATAAACACCCACACACACACACATATACATACCTATACATTTCAACGTATACATACATATACATAAAGATATATAGACATGTACATATTCATACTTACTGCCTTCATCCATTCCCGTCGTCACCCTGCCACACATGAAATAGCATCCCCCATCCTACGAGGATGCTCTAGAAAAAGACAAAGAAGGCCATATTCGTTCACAGTGCTCTCTCAACCACACTATTTATATTTCCACACATCTCTCTTACCCTTTCATAACTCGATCAAAACACTTCACACCACATATTGTCCTCAAACATCTCATTTCCAGCATATCCACCCTCCTCCGCACAACCCTATCTATAGCCCATGCCTCGCAACCATATAACATTGTTGGAATCACTATTCATTCAAACATACCCATTTTTGTTCTCCGAGATAAAGTTCTCGCCTTCCACACATTCTTCTACGCTCCCAGAACCTTCGCCCCCTCCCCTACCCTGTGACTCACTTCCACTTACATGGTTCCATCCGCTGCTAAATCCACTCCTAGATATCTAAAACACTTCTCTTCCTCCAGTTTTACTCCATTCAAACTTACCTTCCAATTAACGTGCCCCTCAACCCTACTTTACCTTATAACCTTGCTCTTATTCACATTTACTCTCAACTTTCTTCTTTCACACACTTTACCAAACTCAGTCACCAACTTCTGCATTTTCTCACCCGAATCAACCACCAGCGTTGTATCATCAGTGAACAACAACTGACTCACTTCCCAAGCCCTCTCATCCACAACAGATTGCATACTTGCCCCTCACTCCAAAACTCTTGCATTCACCTCCCTAACAACCCCATCCATAAACAAATTAAACAACCAAGGAGACATCACGCACCCCTGCTGCAAACCAACATTCACTGAGAACCAATCACTTTCCTCTCTTCCTACCTGTACACATGCCTTACGTCCTGGATAAAACTTTTCACTGCTTCTAACAACTTGCCTCCCGCACCATATATTCTTAATACCTTCCACAGAGCATCTCTATCAACTCTATCATATGCCTTCTCCAGATCCATAAATACTACATACAAATCCATCTGCTTTTCCAAGTATTTCTCATTTACATTCTTCAAAGCAAACACCTGATCCACACATCCTCTACCACTTCTGAAACCACACTGCCTTTACCCTCTCAATCAATACCCTCCCATACAATTTCCCAGGAATACTCAACAAACTAATACCTCTGTAATTTGAACATTCACCTTCATACCCACTGCCTTTGTACAATGGGACTATGCATTTATTCCGCCAATCCTCAGGCACTTCACCATGAACCATACATACACTGAATAGCCTTACCAAGCAGTCAACAACACAGTCATCCCTCTTTTTTTTTTATATAAATTCCACAGCAATACCATCCAAACCCGCAGCCTTGCAGGCTTTCATCTTCCGCAAAGCTTTCACTAACCCTCTCACTTTGCACACCACCTCGACCAAAACACCCTACATCTGCCACTCTATCATCAAACACATTTAACAAACCTTCAAAATACTCACTCCATCTCCTTCTCACTTCACCACTACTTGTTATTACCTCCTCATTAGTCTCGTTCACCGATGTTCCCATTAGTTCTCTTGTCTTAGGCACTTAATTTACCTCTTTCCAAAACATCTTTTTATCCTCCCTAAAATTCAATAATACTCTCTCTCACCCCAACTCTCATTTGCCCTCTTTTTCACCTTTGCACCTTTCTCTTGACCTCCTGCCTCTTTCTTTTATACATTTCCCAGTCATTTGCACTACCTTCCTGCAAAAATCGTACAAACGCCTCTCTCTTCTCTTCCACTAACAACCTCACTTCATCCCACCACTCACCACCCTTTCTAACCTGCCCACCTCCCACCATTCTCATGCCACAAGCATCTTTTGCGCAAGCCATCGATGCTTCCTTAAATACATCCCATTCCTCCCCTATTTCCTTGACATCATTTGCTCTCACCTTTTGCCATTCTGCATTCAATCTCCCCTGGTACTTCTTCACAGAAGTCTCCTTTCTAAGCTCACTTACTCTCAACACTTGCTTCACCACAATATTCTCTCTTCTTTTCTGAACACCTTTACAAATTTTCACCTTCGCCTCCACAAGATAATGATCAGACATCCCCCAACTGTCTCTCTCAGCACATTAACATCCAAAAGTCTCTCTTTCACGCGCCTATCAATTAACACGTAATCCAATAACGCTCTCTGGCCATCTCTCCTACTCACATACGTATACTTAGGAATATCTCTTTTTAAACAAGGTATTCCCAATCACCAGTCCTTTTTCAGAACACTAATCTACAAGCTCTTCACCATTTCCATTCACAACAATGAACACCCCATGTACACAATTATACCCTCAACTGCCAAATTACTCACCTTTGCATTTAAATCACCCATCACTATAACCCGGTCTCGTGCATCAAAGCTGCTAACACCCTCACTCAGCTGCTCCCAAAACACTTGCCTCTCATGATCTTTCTTCTCATGACCAGGTGCATAGGCACCAGTAATCACCCAACTCTCTCGATCTACTTTCAGTTTTACCCATATCAATCTAGAGTTTACTTTCTTACACTCTATCACATACTCCCACAACTCTTGCTTCAGGAGTAGTGCTACTCCTTCCTTTGGTCTTGTCCTCTCACCAACCCCTGACTTTACTCCCAAGACATTCCCAAACCACTCTTCCCCTTTACCCTTGAGCTTCGTTTCACTCAAAGCCAAAACATCCAGGTTCCTTTCCTCATACATGCTACCAATCTCTCCTTTTTTTCATCTTGGTTACATCCACACACATATAGACACCCCAATCTGAGCCTTCGACGAGGATGAGCACTCACCGCATGACTCCTTCTTCTGTTTTCCCCTTTTAGAAAGTTGAAATACGAGGGAAGAGTTTCTAGCCCCCCACTCCCGCCCCCTTGGTCGCCTTCTATGACATGCGGGGAATACGTGGGAAGTATCCTTTCTCCCCTATCCCCAGGGATGCTCTGTGGAAGGTATTAAGAATATACGGTGTGGGAGGAAAGTTGTTAGAAGCAGTGAAAAGTTTTTATCGGGGATGTAAGGCATGTGTACGTGTAGGAAGAGAGGAAAGTGATTGGTTCTCAGTGAATGTAGGTTTGCGGCAGGGGTGTGCGATGTCTCCATGGTTGTTTAATTTGTTTATGGATGGGGTTGTTAGGGAGGTAAATGCAAGAGTTTTGGAAAGAGGGGCAAGTATGAAGTCTGTTGGGGATGAGAGAGCTTGGGAAGTGAGTCAGTTGTTGTTCGCTGATGATACAGCGCTGGTGGCTGATTCATGTGAGAAACTGCAGAAGCTGGTGACTGAGTTTGGAAAAGTGTGTGGAAGAAGAAAGTTAAGAGTAAATGTGAATAAGATCAAGGTTATTAGGTACAGTAGGGTTGAGGGTCAAGTCAATTGGGAGGTGAGTTTGAATGGAGAAAAACTGGAGGAAGTGAAGTGTTTTAGATATCTGGGAGTGGATCTGGCAGCGGATGGAACCATGGAAGCGGAAGTGGATCATAGGGTGGGGGAAGGGGCGAAAATCCTGGGGGCCTTGAAGAATGTGTGGAAGTCGAGAACATTATCTCGGAAAGCAAAAATGGGTATGTTTGAAGGAATAGTGGTTCCAACAATGTTGTATGGTTGCGAGGCGTGGGCTATGGATAGAGTTGTGCGCAGGAGGATGGATGTGCTGGAAATGAGATGTTTGAGGACAATGTGTGGTGTGAGGTGGTTTGATCGAGTGAGTAACGTAAGGGTAAGAGAGATGTGTGGAAATAAAAAGAGCGTGGTTGAGAGAGCAGAAGAGGGTGTTTTGAAGTGGTTTGGGCACATGGAGAGGATGAGTGAGGAAAGATTGACCAAGAGGATATATGTGTCGGAGGTGGAGGGAACAAGGAGAAGAGGGAGACCAAATTGGAGGTGGAAAGATGGAGTGAAAAAGATTTTGTGTGATCGGGGCCTGAACATGCAGGAGGGTGAAAGGAGGGCAAGGAATAGAGTGAATTGGAGCGATGTGGTATACCGGGGTTGACGTGCTGTCAGTGGATTGAAGCAGGGCATGTGAAGCGTCTGGGGTAAACCATGGAAAGCTGTGTAGGTATGTATATTTGCGTGTGTGGACGTATGTATATACATGTGTATGGGGGGGGGGGCCATTTCTTTCGTCTGTTTCCTTGCGCTACCTCGCAAACGCGGGAGACAGCGACAAAGTATAAAAAGAAAAAAAAAAAAATGTATATATATATATATATATATATATATATATATATATATATATATATATATATATATATATATATATATATACATATATATATACATATATATATATATATATATATATATATATATATATATATATATATATATATATATATATATATATATATATATCTTTCTTTCTTTCATACTATTCGCCATTTCCCGCATTAGCGAGGTAGCGTTGAGAACAGAGGACTGGGCCCTTGAGGGAATATCCTCACCTGGGCCCCTTCTCTGTTCCCTCTTTTGGAAAAAAAAAAAAAAAAAAGTGAGAGGGGAGGATTTCCAGCCCCCCGCTCCCTCCCCTTTTAGTCGCCTTCTACGACACGCAGGGAATACGTGGGAAGTATTCTTTCTCCCCTATCCCCATGTGTTATATGATCACATACATATATACACATATATATATATATATATATATATATATATATACATACACATACATATATATATGATCATATAACACCCAAAATGATAATTTCCTAAGGTGAAAACCCCTACAGTATGCATGACTGCACCCTGCATGAACGAGTATTCATACGTGGTAATACATCTCTCATGGATGGCTTATACATTACGCAAACTTTATTGGTGTCCCATATTGATGAACATGTGCTGGGATGCAGTACGTAAGGAGTATAGCATAATGTAAGACGTCAGTAAAAATGAGGCTAATGTTCGGTGTGAGTGTGGTGGGAGTGAGGCTGTGTGGTGGTGGTGGTGGTGGTCACTACGGGATCGGTCACATATTAGCTGGGAGTCGTCCTGAGTGATTCATACAGCTATCGAGCTTGGCATTAGTCGATGAGATTACAAGGAACTCTTTACATTACTTCGCCTTGGAGATGAACTTTGAAATAACTTATCGGATGTACCCAACGCCATTACACTCTTCCTACCAACAATCAATAATATATATATATACATATATATATATATATATATATATATATATATATATATATATATATATATATATATATATATATATATATACATATATATATATATATATATATATATATATATATATATATATATATATATATATATATATATATATATTTTTTTTTTTTTTTTGCTTTGTCGCTGTCTCCTGCGTTTGCGAGGTAGCGCAAGGAAACAGACGAAAGAAATGGCCCAACCCATCTCCATACACATGTATATACATACGTCCACACACGCAAATATACATACCTACACAGCTTTCCATGGTTTACCCCAGACGCTTCACATGCCTTGATTCAATCCACTGACAGCACGTCAACCCCGGTATACCACATCGCTCCAACTCACTCTATTCCTTGCCCTCCTTTCACCCTCCTGCATGTTCAGGCCCCGATCACACAAAATCTTTTTCACTCCATCTTTCCACCTCCAATTTGGTCTCCCTCTTCTCCTCGTTCCCTCCACCTCCGACACATACATCCTCTTGGTCAATCTTTCCTCACTCATTCTCTCCATGTGACCAAACCATTTCAAAACACCCTCTTCTGCTCTCTCAACCACGCTCTTTTCATTTCCACACATCTCTCTTACCCTTACGTTACTTACTCGATCAAACCACCTCACACCACACATTGTCCTCAAACATCTCATTTCCAGCACATCCATCCTCCTGCGCACAACTCTATCCATAGTCCACGCCTCGCAACCATACAACATTGTTGGAACCACTATTCCTTCAAACATACCCATTTTTGCTTTCCGAAATAATGTTCTCGACTTCCACACATTCTTCAAGGCTCCCAGAATTTTCGCCCCCACCTCCACCCTATGATCCACTTCCGCTTCCATGTTTCCATCCGCTGCCAGATCCACTCCCAGATATCTAAAACACTTCACTTCCTCCAGTTTTTCTCCATTCAAACTCACCTCCCAATTGACTTGACCCTCAACCCTACTGTACCTAATAACCTTGCTCTTATTCACATTTACTCTTAACTTTCTTCTTTCACACACTTTACCAAACTCAGTCACCAGCTTCTGCAGTTTCTCACATGAATCAGCCACCAGCGCTGTATCATCAGCGAACAACAACTGACTCACTTCCCAAGCTCTCTCATCCCCAACAGACTTCATCCTTGCCCCTCTTTCCAAAACTCTTGCATTCACCTCCCTAACAACCCCATCCATAAACAAATTAAACAACCATGGAGACATCACACACCCCTGCCGCAAACCTACATTCACTGAGAACCAATCACTTTCCTCTCTTCCTACACGTACACATGCCTTACATTCTCGATAAAAACTTTTCACTGCTTCTAACAACTTGCCTCCCACACCATATATTCTTAATACCTTCCACAGAGCATCTCTATCAACTCTATCATATGCCTTCTCCAGATCCATAAATGCTACATACAAATATATATATATATATATATATATATATATATATACAGAGGTACAAGTCTGTTGAGTATTCCTGGTAAACCATATGGGAGGGTATTGACTGAGAGGGCGGAGGCATGCACAGAGCACCAGATTGGGGAAGAGCAGCGTGGCCCCAGAAGTGGCAGAGGACGCGCGGACCAGGTGCCCGCCCTGAAGAATGTATGTGAGAAATACTCAAAAAACAAATGGATTTGTATGTAGCATTTATAGATCTGGAGAAGGCACATGATATCAACTCTATCATGTGCCTTCTCCAGATCTATAAATGCTACATACAAATCCATTTGTTTTTTGAGTATTTCTCACATACATTCTTCAGGGCGGGCACCTGGTCCGCGCGTCCTCTGCCACTTCTGGGGCCACGCTGCTCTTCCCCAATCTGGTGCTCTGTGCATGCCTCCGCCCTCTCAGTCAATACCCTCCCATATGGTTTACCAGGAATACTCAACAGACTTGTACCTCTGTGATTTGAGCACTCACTCTTGTCCCCTTTGCCTTTGTACAGTGGCACTGTGCAACATTCCGCCAGTCCTCGGGCACCTCACCGTGAACCGTGCATGCATTGAATGGCCTTGCCAGCCAGTCAACAATGCAGTCACACCCTTTTTTGGTGATTTCCACTGCAATGCCATCCTAACCTGCTGCCTTGCCGGGTTTCATCTTCGGCAAAGCTTTTACTACCTCTTCTCTATTTACCAAATCATTTTCCCTAACCCTCTCACTTTGCACACCACCTCGACCAAAACACCCTATATCTGCCACTCTATCATCAAACACATTCAACAAACCTTCAAAATACTCACTCCATCTCCTTCTCACATCACCACTACTTGTTGTCACCTCCCCATTAGCCCCGTTCACTGAAGTTCCCATTTACTCCCTTGTCTTACGCACTTTATTTACCTCTTTCCAAAACATCTTTTTATTCTCCTTAAAATTTAATGATACTCTCTCACCCCAACTCTCATTTGCCCTCTTTTTCACCTCTTGCACCTTTCTCTTGACCTCCTGCCTCTTTCTTTTATACCTCTCCCACTCATTTGCATTATTTCCATGCAAAAATCGTCCAAATGCCTCTCTCTTCTCTTTCACTAATAATCTTACTTCTTCATCCCACCACTCACTACCTTTTCTAATCAACCCACCTCCCACGCTTCTCATGCCACAAGCATCTTTTGCGCAAGCCGTCACTGCTTCCCTAAATACATCCCATTCCTCCCCCACTCCCGTTACCTCCTTTGCTCTCACCTTTTTCCATTCTGTGCTCAGTCTCTCCTGGTACTTCCTCACACAAGTCTCCTTCCCAAGCTCACTTACTCTCACCACTCTCTTCACCCCACCATTCTCTCTTCTTTTCTGAAAACCCCCACAAATCTTCACCTTTGCCTCCTCAAGATAATGATCAGACATCCCTCTAGTTGCACCTCTCAGCACATTAACATCCAAAACTCTCTCTTTCGTGCGTCTATCAATTAACACGTAATCCAATAATGCTCTCTGGCCATCTCTCCTACTTACATACGTATACTTATGTATATCTCGCTTTTTAAACCAGGTATAATATCTTTTCTTTTTTCTTTATATATATATATATATATATATATATATATATATATATATATATATATATATATATATATATATATATATATATATATATATATATATGTATATATATGTGTATGTGTATATATATATATATATATATATATATATATATATATATATATATATATATATATATATATATATATATATATATATATATATTATCCCTGGGGATAGGGGAAAAGAATACTTCCCATGTATTCCCTGCGTGTCGTAGAAGGCGACTAAAAGGGAAGGGAGCGGGGGGCTGGAAATCCTCCCCTTTCATTTTTTTTTGATTTTCCAAAAGAAGGAACAGAGAAGGGGGCCAGGTGAGGATATTCCCTCAAAGGCCCAGTCCTCTGTTCTTAACGCTACCTCGCTAATGCGGGAAATGGCGAATAGTGTGAAAGAAAAGAATATATATATATATATATATATATATATATATATATATATATATATATATATATATATATATATATATATATATATATATATACGTATATGTATGAACGTGGTTGGATACAAATACCAACATATATGACAGTAGAAAGATAAGTGGTGTTTTCGCCAACGGCGGACATGGAAGGGCAAATTACGTCATCAGGGAGGAGCAACAACATGCGGGAATGACTGTCTCCACAATAGAACATGGGAGGCCCCGCTGTTGTGGGGGTCATCGATTCCCTGGCCTGGTGTGTAGCGTGAGCCAGTGTGACTAGGGAACATACAGAGGTGATATAGCAATCTGCCTCTCTGCTGACTGGTTAGTTGTGTCCGTGCGTGTCCTCCAGACCACGGGAAATAATGGTCTTCGTGTCGGACGAGACCATGAGAAATAATGGTTTTCATGACGGGAGAGAAAACAATGGGAAATAGTGGTCTTTGTGACGGCGAGCCGATGGGAAATTATGGCTTCCGAGTTTGCGAGACTCTCTCTTCCAAATAATGCGTATCTTAACTCTTCTAAAATACCGTAACTCGTAACCACTGTCATCAACCACTGCATATAATCGGTACCAGTGTCTCTCAGCTTCCCACTTACACCGTGGACATGATCGTCAGCGGGTGGACACACTCAACCACACGGGGAGTGTGTTTCTCCCCTGACTTTCGCCCGGACACAGCTGAGGGTCAAAAATGTATCCTGTGCCTACCCTTGTGCCCACACACCTCCTTGGCCGAGGGACCACACTCCCTCGTGGAGAGCCGGAGCAACACTAGCCATGCCCAACACCACCACCAGTGTAGATCCTCCCTCCCCAACCATTACTACATGGACATATTCTGTACTTCCCCACGTTGCCGTTGTAGGTATGATATGTACACTCTCGTGGAATTCACTCCCCCCATCCCTGCTGAATATGTGTGTGTATGTTGAGAGAGACAATTACGATACGCTGTATCATAAATATAATCTGTTATTGTCTGACATACGAGAAACACCCGCTGATAAACACATTCAACCAGTATAAAGAAAGAAAAGTTGTTTACGAATAGCACACGACAGCACATAGAGGCTCTTCAGCCATGCGAACAACTGAAGCATTGCACTGACCTTCACTGCATCACCATGCCGCTGTTTTCGATTATAGCTTAAGCTTCTCACTGTCACTGCACAATGCAGCTTCTCACTGTCACCACACAATGTAGCTTCTCACTGTCACTGCACAATGTAGCTTCTCACTGCCACTGCACAATGTAACTTCTCACTGTCACTGCACAATGTAGCTTCTCACTGTCACCGCACAATGTAGCTTCTCACTGTCACTGCACAATGCAGCTTCTCACTGTCACCGTACAATGCAGCTTCTCACTGTCACCACACAATGTAGCTTCTCACTGTCACTGCACAATGTAGCTTCTCACTGTCACTGCACAATGTAACTTCTCACTGTCACTGCACAATGTAGCTTCTCACTGTCACTGCATAATGTAGTTTCTCACCGTCACTGCACAATGTAGCTTCTCACTGTCACTGCACAATGTAGCTTCTCTCTGTCACAGCACAATGAAGCTTCTCACTGTCACTGCACAATGTAGCTTCTCACTGTCACTGCATAATGTAGCTTCTCACTGTTACTGCACAATGAAGCTTCTCACTGTCACTGCACAATGGAGCTTCTCACTGTCACTGCACAATGAAGCTTCTCACTGTCACTGCATAATGTAGCTTCTCACTGTTACTGCACAATGTAGCTTCTCACTGTCACTGCACAATGTAGCTTCTCACTGTCACTGCATGATGTAGCTTTTCACTGTCACTGCATAATGCAGCTTCTCACTGTCACTGCACAGTGTAGCTTCTCACTGTCACTGCACAATGGTCTACATGCATGATGCAAATTGTCTTTCTCTCCTTTATCCTTCCCTGACCTCATAATGCTTGCCTCTGTGAACTTCCAAGTTCGAGGTAAGAGTCACCAGTTGAATTCCTTTTTCAGAGATCTACGAAATATAATACCACACGTCACACATAACACTTACTTGTTCATACAGGTGGGAGGGGAGGGGAAGGGAGGTGGGAATGGGAAAAGAGGGAAGGGAGGGAGAAGGAGGGTGGGAATGGGAGTGGACGGAAGGAAAAGGGAGAGAGAGATATCGCTCGGCCTGTATGCTCCTCCCGCCACAGTGACCAGCCACACAGTAGGGCCTGGCCACACCACCTACCCGCAGTTCCTACTCAGCTTTTCTGAAATATTACCAAACACAACAAATAAAAAGCATCTAATAAATACAAAAGGTTCCGCACCCACACACACAAAAAAAAAAAAATAAAATAAAAAAGCAGAAGTTCGCCCTTTTTATTACCGACATATTGTTAACCGTGTTTATATAAAAAAAAAAAAAAATCAACAAACTCTCATAAACATAATTATGGCAGCGGGATGGACGCAACCCACACAAATGTTCCATTGGATAAACAAGCACACGGGGTCACATGAGTGGTATATACCTGGTTAACAACTGACGTGTTGTTGTTGTTGTTGCCGTTGTTGTCTTTAAGCAGCAAAACTGCATAGATATACTTAGGTCGACACGAATTCAAAACCAGTTCCTACCAAGTCCTTCGTCCTACCAACATAAACAAACTCCATAAAGGAAATCAAGGGAGTCGCGTATCATTTATGTATATATAACATCTCCCTGGCGATGGGGATATTATTCACAGGGAGTGCACATCAAACGTGTAGTCTAGCCTGGGGAAGTAGGTATACTATAAGGAGACGTTCTTGACTGTCCGTACGTACGTTCCCTGTCTGTGGTCACGGTGAGGAAGCTGGCAGACGGACGATGACTAACCCCCTTTCCCATTTCCCCCTCACCCATACACAGTTGCCAATAATTCATCCACATCCTTGGCAGAGTGGAAACTGCCGACTGCTGCAGTAAAACATTTTTGGGAAACTATTTTACTGTGGAGCGGGAAGGTTGTGCCGGCAATATGGAAGGAAAAGAGATGGGAAATGGCGAATATTATGATTATACCAACGAACAATGCCAACTCCCGATCAGGTTGTGACGCCCAGGGAGACGGGAAGGGTAGCGGTCAAGGAAGGTGTGGTAACCAGGGAGTAATGGTTGTGAGGGAGGGCGCGTTGACCACGGAAAGAAGGCGTGGTGGTGGAGGGAGGGTGTAGTAGTCTGAGTCCAGGAGGGAGTGAGTGGTGGTGTTGAGGGAGGGTACGATGGCCAGGGAGGGATTCCGGGCGCTCTGTGGCGAAGGGGAGTAGGTAGTGACCAGGTAAGGATGGTGTAGTGTGGGTAGTGAGGGAAGGAATGATGGTAGTGAGGGAGGGTATGGTAGCCAGGGTGGGAAGGCGTGGTGGGATCTCACTAGCTAGGGTGGGAAGGCGTGGTGATGGTGGTGGTGAGGGAGGGCGTGGTTATCCCTCCGCATGAACAGGCAGACAAGGACTCGGAGGGGCTGAATCTGCTTGTATGCATAATATACACTGGGGAGTGCTTATTATGCATATGATATTGAACACAGTGTGGAAATCCTGGGAAATGCAAATTATATGCGACAACGGCTTGATACCTAGTCTTGCCTGGCGGCCGTAGTCAATATCCTATGGTTACAACCTCCTCCGCCCATAATTACTGTATTGACCACATGGGTGACATAAGCCAAGGTATAATGACGCTTGTTTTACTACCATTATCTCATTGTTTGCATCAGCAGTTTCAGCCAAATTGTATCTAATGATGTTTATAAAGACATTTATGAACATTACAATGTTTGTGTAAACATTTTTTGTTTAACCTTCATGTCATCTTTTTCTTATAGCCCCAGACAGGGGCACCCCTGGCTTACCTTTAACCAATATATATATATATATATATATATATATATATATATATATATATATATATATATATATATATATATATATATATTATTCATCAGCTGACTTATATTTCTTTCTTGTATCTCCCCTGATGATGTGATTATTACACGAAAGTGCACTTGGGAACTTATTGTTTCATTTTCCCCATGGACTCATAAGAAATATATATATATATATATATATATATATATATATATATATATATATATATATATATATATATATATATATATATTATTCATCAGCTGACTTATATTTCTTTCTTGTATCTCCCCTGATGATGTGATTATTACACGAAAGTGCACTTGGGAACTTATTGTTTCATTTTCCCCATGGACTCATAAGAAATATATATATATATATATATATATATATATATATATATATATATATATATATATATATATACATATATATATATATATATATATATATATGTGTGTGTGTGTGTGTGTGTGTGTGTGTGTGTGTGTGTGAGCGACATTTTCAGCGTTAGCAAGGTAGCGTCAGAAACAGACGAAGATAGGCCATGTTCGCTTACATCCATACACGAGCTGTCATGTGTAATGCACCGAAACCACAGCTCCCTATCCGCATCCAGGCCCCATAGACCTTTCCATGGTTTAGCCCGGACGTTTCACATACCCTGGTTCAGTCCATTCTAATTCACTCTATTCCTTGCACGCCTTTCACCCTCCTGTACGTTCTGACCCAACCACTTAAAATCCCTTTCTCTCCTTCCTCTCTACTCAAATTTAGTCTCCCTCCTACTGCTTGCGCCCTCCACCTCTGACACATATATCCTCTTTGTCAATCTTTCCTCACTCATTCTCTCCATACGACCAAGTCATTTCAATACACCCTCTTCTGCTCTCTCAACCACACTCTTTTTATTACCACACATCTCTCTTATCCTTACATTACTTACTCGATCAAACCACCTCAGACCACATATTGTCCTCAAACATTTCATCTACAACACATCCACCCTCCTCCGGACAACTCATCCACCCTCCTCCGGACAACACATCCACCCACCTCTTCACACACACAAAATAGTCCACTCAGGACACTCACTGGCTACCTAGCAACCACAAAACACTCAAAACCTACAAAATGTAACTGGGATTCTCCCAATACAGTCCCACCACAACATACTCGGCACTAAACTTTCTGTAAACGGACTAACCAATTCCACCCAGACCACTCTATAACTACCCACCAACCCCCACATAGAAACACAAAGCTTACTCCTGCCTCATGCCCCAGTACACTCTTCTCATAGACCCTCACACCCCTGAACAATAATGTAACACACAAAATACAAACTCACTGAAATAACCCGTCAAGCACTAACTCCGTCTTAAACTTCAGCCCACCAGACGTATACCCATCAGAAACCACACTCCCCAGACAAACTCCGGTCACACTTTCCTATCTAAGTTTGGACATCATCCACCACTAGAACACCAGAAATACCGTTCGAACGTGTCCCAGGACCCTTCATGGCCACCGTGTAACTATCACAAAAGAGAAACCCGGGCACTCATTGCTTAATTGCCTTGCACTCTCCAAACACAAACGCACATACGACAACACTACATCTTATGACCTATAGCTTCGCCCGGTAGACGTAGACGGCTTCCTGAGCGCTGCAGGAACCTCATAAGGACAGAAAGGATTCATGGTACAGGAAGTTTATATATATATATATATATATATATATATATATATATATATATATATATATATATATATATATATATATATATATTTATAAAACCTTTTGTTATTATACTTGATCGCCGTCTCCCGCGGCACTGAGATAGCGCAAGGAAACAGACGAGGAATGGCCCAACCCGTCCACGTACATATGTATATACATAAACGCCTATACACGCATATATACATACATATACATTTCAACGTATACATACATACACAGACATTTACATATATATACACATGTACATATTCATCCTTGCTGCCTTCATTCATTCTCGTCGCCTACCCGCCACACGTGAAATAGCACCACCTAACCCCCGCGTGCGCGCGAGGTAGCGCCAGGAAAAGACAACAAAGGCCACATTCGTTCACACTCAGTCTCTAGCTGTCATGTATAATGCACCGAAACCACAGATCCCTTTCCATGGTTTACCCCAAACGCTTCACATTCCCTGGTTCAATTCAATGACAGCACGACGACCTCGGTATACCACATCGTTCCAATTCACTCTATTACTTGCACGCCTTTCACCCTCCTGCATGTTCAGGCCCCGATCGCTCGAAATCTTTTTCACTCCATCCTTCCAACTCTAATTTGGTCTCCCACTTCTCCTCATTCCCACCACCTCTGACAAATATATCCTTTTTGTCAATCTTTTCCCATTCTCTCCATGTGACCAAACCATTTCAACACACCCACTTCTGCTCTCTCAACCACACTTTTTTTTTTATAACCACACATCTCTCTTACCCTTTCATTACTTACTCGATCACACCATCTCACACCACATATTGTCCTCAAACATTTCATTTCCAACACATCCACCCTCCTCCGCACAACCCTATCTATAGCCCACGCCTCGCAACCATATAACGTTGGAATATATATATATATATATATATATATATATATATATATATATATATATATATATATATATATATATATTGTAGCACACTTTCGTGCCACATTGACTATTACTGAATGTAGAACAACCGTAAAGGCGATAATCTTACAACAAAAATACATAATACTTATTTTTAATCACCTCCTCTTATAACTCCCTCCTGCCTCTTGGTCCGATGCAGCATCTGGTCTTAAGTATTTTCCGGCCTGGGCTGCGGCAGGTCCACGCGACCCCAGCTGTGTCTCCGGCAGGAGGCTCCTGCCCTCGTGTTCTCTCCGGGCGGCGGAGTTGAAGGAGCCAGTAACTTGTAGTTTAAGACCTACTTACGGAGACAACAACCAGCACTTCAAACCTATGCTCCGCGACTGTCTGATGGCTTTAATACTACGACAACTTTCAAGAGAGGAAGAGCCATCGTTGAAAACACAACGAGAGACCATAATAACCTTAACTGTGATGATATGATACGTACACACCGTTATCCCTTCTTCGGCTCAGTCGCCCCATCTGCTGGTTATCCCTTGTTCGGCTCAGTCGCCTCATCTGGTGGTTATCCGTTGTTCGGCTCAGTCGCCCCATCTGCTGGTTATCTCTTGTTCGGCTCAGTCGCCCCATCTGCTGGTTATCCCTTCTTCGGCTCAGTCGCCCCATCTGCTGGTTATCTCTTGTTCGGCTCAGTCGCCCCATCTGCTGGTTATCTCTTGTTCGGCTCAGTCGCCCCATCTGCTGGTTATCTCTTGTTCGGCTCAGTCGCCCCATCTGCTGGTTATCCCTTGTTCGGCTCAGTCGCCCCATCTGCTGGTTATCTCTTGTTCGGCTCAGTCGCCCCATCTGCTGGTTATCCCTTGTTCGGCTCAGTCGCCCCATCTGCTGGTTATCCCTTGTTCGGCTCAGTCGCCCCATCTGGTGGTTATCCCTTGTTCGGCTCAGTCGCCCCATCTGGTGGTTATCCCTTGTTCGGCTCAGTCGCCCCATCTGCTGGTTATCTCTTGTTCGGCTCAGTCGCCCAACCTGTGTGGTTATCTCTTGTTCGGCTCAGTCGCCCAACCTGTGTGGTTATCTCTTCTTCGGCTCAGTCGCCCCAACTGGTGGTTATCCCTTGTTCGGCTCAGTCGCCCCATCTGGTGGTTATCCCTTGCTCGGCTCAGTCGCCCAACCTGGTGGCTATCCGTAGTTCGGCTCAGCCTCTCCGCTTGTTTGGTTGGGGTCAAATCTTCAGTGTGAAACAATACATATTCGGCCTAGTCGTTATCACAAAGATAACGCAAGTAACGCGCTGATCCTAACCAATCATAAACATCGAAGTGGAAGAACAATGAAACGGTAGAATAACTGATACACCTTTCACATCATTCATTATGATTTTATCAAAACATGATGATTTTACGCAGGAAATTAGTGTCAGATGTGTATCTCAAGAACGTCTTTCAACGCTTTCCTTAGTTCATATCACACTCACAGATGGCGCCCTCCTTCAGGTAACCTTGCCCACACCTGTGCAGGAGAATGTGATCCGTGTTAATGAGTTACTGAGACCCATTTGTGAGTGAGACTCTGCGATGGTATACATGTAAATTCATCATAAATTTGCATGAAAAATAGTCTGAGCGTCGCTGTGAGAAGGTTAACACTCACCGAAGTGTTCAGGTTCGTTGATTAAAGAGAGAACAAACAGACTCTGGGTTAATGTTTAATGACATTCGTTGAACGGCGCTTCAACGCTTCGATATGTTGAGTGAAAGCTTAAAAGTACGACTTCCGTCCTACTCCGATACCATAACAAGAAAACGAGATTACCAACCGCAAGACACCGATGACGAACGAGGCTGTGAAAGAAGCACTGGGAATGACCCTCTGCATACAGGAGGTGCACGTAGCAGACGAGCAGGGATCAAGGTGGCGCGTCCTCAAGTGTACCACGCCTGTGTATATACCACACGACTTCCTACATCTCTTTCTCACAAATGTGTCGTCTTGAAGAGACTCTGCAGTCCTTCCCTGGTGTGTGTGTGTGTGTGTGTGTGTGTGTGTGTGTGTGTGTGTGTGTGTGTACAAGTCTTACTCCCACTGGGTTAGCAGCTTGCTCTTACCGCCATCACCCGTTCCTGTCGTACCCACGAACACGTCTCGATTCCTTCCCGCCGTTCCCTTCTCTCGCTTCTATCCCACGTCCCCTTCCTCGTCCCTCCATCCCTGCAGATGGTGCTCTTATCGTTCACCCATCCACCTCATCCTGCCTCGTCCTCTTTCCTCATCATCTCTATCCAACTTTCTCCTCTACATTCTATCTCCTCCTCGCCTCCCCTTTATTCTCTATTTATCCTCTCTCTCTCTCTCTCTCTCTCTCTCTCTCTCTCTCTCTCTCTCTCTCTCTCTCTCTCCCTCCCTCCGCCGGTGTGGAGAGCATAAACTGCCAGCCACTTGAGCTGTAGCTTACCTCACGATTTAATATCCTCTCGATACAAAGAATTCTGTATCCACCTCCTGATCCCGTGGGATCAGCCGCTCCTGAATTAAACTGTGCTGTGGTCGACCTCATAAAAACATATATTTTGAAGATGCAGGACACACTATCCTCCATACCCCTTCAGCCAGGACCACCCCCCCTCCCCCCCATAAAAAAGAAAAACCATGCGACTTTTTGAGAGACGATTCAAAAGAAAAAAGAAAATATGATAAGCGAGGGAAACACCATTTTTTTTTTTCGAACGAAATTTGATGATTTATGGAAACGGAAGAAGAAACTTTATTGCCTTGACTTCCAAAGGAGTTTCCTTCCCATTTCTGTAAATGAGGAGAAATGATGATATTTTTGTACGGTATAAAACAGGAAAAGTGTGAGGTAAGACGCGGGAGTCGACGCCGTGTTTTCGTCTACCACAACACTATGTTTGACAACCCTCGGCCACACCGGCAACCTGGAACAATTACCTTAATCAAAGAAGATGAGAATAATGATTACGTGGGTAATTAATGGAATCTGTCTGTAAAATACACCAGACTAGTTAAAGTTTCTAACATCTTTACAAATACGTGCGAAGACAATAGCCATGATGGTGGACGATACATTATGAAACCTGGTAACTCTACAGAGCATTGCAAATATTCATACTTCTCATAACTGTCTGAACACACACACACACACACACACATACACACACACACACACACACACACACACACACACAGACATATATATATATATATATATATATATATATATATATATATATATATATATATATATATATATATATACATATATTTTTTTTTTTTTTTTTATTATTATTATACTTTGTCGCTGTCTCCCGCGTTTGCGAGGTAGCGCAAGGAAACAGACGAAAGAAATGGCCCAACCCCCCCCTCCATACACATGTATATACATACGTCCACACACGCAAATATACATACCTACACAGCTTTCCATGGTTTACCCCAGACGCTTCACATGCCCCGATTCAATCCACTGACAGCACGTCAACCCCGGTATACCACATCGCTCCAATTCATTCTATTCCTTGCCCTCCTTTCACCCTCCTGCATGTTCAGGCCCCGATCACACAAAATCCTTTTCACTCCATCCTTCCACCTCCAATTTGGTCTCCCTCTTCTCCTTGTTCCCTCCACCTCCGACACATATATCTTCTTGGTCAATCTCTCCTCACTCATCCTCTCCATGTGCCCAAACCACTTCAAAACACCCTCTTCTGCTCTCTCAACCACGCTCTTTTCATTACCACACATCTCTCTTACCCTTACGTTACTCACTCGATCAAACCACCTCACACCACACATTGTCCTCAATGTTTTAGATATCTGGGAGTGGATCTGGCAGCGGATGGAACCATGGAAGCGGAAGTGGATCACAGGATGGGGGAGGGGGCGAAAATTCTGGGAGACTTGAAGAATGTGTGGAAGTCGAGAACATTATCTCGGAAAGCAAAAATGGGTATGTTTGAAGGAATAGTGGTTCCAACAATGTTGTATGGTTGCGAGGCGTGGGCTATGGATAGAGTTGTGCGCAGGAGGATGGATATGCTGGAAATGAGATGTTTGATGACAATGTGTGGTGTGAGGTGGTTTGATCGAGTAAGTAACGTAAGGGTAAGAGAGATGTGTGGAAATAAAAAGAGCGTGGTTGAGAGAGCAGAAGAGGGTGTTTTGAAATGGTTTGGGCACATGGAGAGAATGAGTGAGGAAAGACTGACCAAGAGGATATATGTGTCGGAGGTGGGGGGAACGAGGAGAAGTGGGAGACCAAATTGGAGGTGGAAAGATGGAGTGAAAAAGATTTTGTGTGATCGGGGCCTGAACATGCAGGAGGGTGAAAGGAGGGCAAGGAATAGAGTGAATTGGAGCGATGTGGTATACCGGGGTTGACGTGCTGTCAGTGGATTGAATCGGGGCATGTGAAGCGTCTGGGGTAAACCATGGAAAGCTGTGTAGGTATGTATATTTGCGTGTGTGGACGTATGTATATACATGTGTATGTGGGTGGGATGGGCCATTTCTTTCGTCTGTTTCCTTGCGCTACCTCGCAAACGCGGGAGACAGCGGCAAAAAAAAAATATATATATATATATATATATATATATATATATATATATATATATATATATATATATATATATATATATCAGACTGGGGAAGAGCAGTGTGGTTTCAGAAGTGGTAGAGGATGTGTGGATCAGGTGTTTGCTTTGAAGAATGTATGTGAGAAATACTTAGAAAAGCAAATGGATTTGTATGTAACATTTATGGATCTGGAGAAGGCATATGATAGAGTTGATAGAGATGCTCTGTGGTAGGTATTAAGAATATATGGTGTGGGAGGAAAGTTGTTAGAAGCAGTGAAAAGTTTTTATCGAGGATGTAAGGCATGTGTACGTGTAGGAAGAGAGGAGAGTGATTGGTTCTCAGTGAATGTAGGTTTGCGGCAGGGGTGTGTGATGTCTCCATGGTTGTTTAATTTGTTTATGGATGGGGTTGTTAGGGAGGTAAATGCAAGAGTCCTGGAAAGAGGGGCAAGTATGAAGTCTGTTGGGGATGAGAGAGCTTGGGAAGTGAGTCAGTTGTTGTTCGCTGATGATACAGCGCTGGTGGCTGATTCATGTGAGAAACTGCAGAAGCTGGTGACGGAGTTTGGTAAAGTGTGTGGAAGAAGAAAGTTAAGAGTAAATGTGAATAAGAGCAAGGTTATTAGGTACTGTAGGGTTGAGGGTCAAGTCAATTGGGAGGTGAGTTTGAATGGAGAAAAACTGGAGGAAGTGAAGTGTTTTAGATATCTGGGAGTGGATCTGGCAGCGGATGGAACCATGGAAGCGGAAGTGGATCATAGGGTGGAGGAGGGGGCGAAAATTCTGGTGGCCTTGAAGAATGTGTGGAAGTCGAGAACATTATCTCGGAAAGCAAAAATGGGTATGTTTGAAGGAATAGTGGTTTCAACAATGTTGTATGGTTGCGAGGCGTGGGCTATGGATAGAGTTGTGCGCAGGAGGATGGATGTGCTGGAAATGAGATGTTTGAGGACAATGTGTGGTGTGAGGTGGTTTGATCGAGTGAGTAACGTAAGGGTAAGAGAGATGTGTGGAAATAAAAAGAGCGTGGTTGAGAGAGCAGAAGAGGGTGTTTTGAAGTGGTTTGGGCACATGGAGAGAATGAGTGAGGAAAGATTGACCAAGAGGATATATGTGTCGGAGGTGGAGGGAACGAGGAGAAGAGGGAGACCAAATTGGAGGTGGAAAGATGGAGTGAAAAAGATTTTGT